>NW_017728917.1:2056111-2082385 GCF_001723895.1 Crocodylus porosus
GTGGACCAGGAGCACTTCCAGTCCACTTCCAGGTCCGACAGGGAGCATGCAGAGGTGACCCCTCCCCCTGTTGTCCCCTGGCTCGATGACTGGTGCCTCTTGGGTCTGGGAAGCACCTGGGGTCCCCCCATGATCTATCGCTGAGCTGGGGGAGCATAGGGAGACCCCCGTGCACTCAGTGGCAGACCCGGAAGTGAACCAGAAGTAGTTCTGGTCCACTTCCGGGTTCTCCGCCAAGCATGTAGGGCCTCCCCCATGCTCCTGTGGGATACTCCATCTGCCCCAGCATCACAGCATTCACGAGCTGTGCCTGGTACCTCGAGGTATGTAGAAAAAACATTTAAAGCTGTGTCTATGGTCAAATTGCTGATTCTTCAAATCAGCATCGAATCTTCAGATTTGGATTTGGCTGAATCGAATGGGGGACAGTGATCCAAATCGGTGAATCAGATCACTGTCCCTGATTTGGGCTGAATCAGAATTGAATATGGCCCATTTTGCACACCCCAAGTGATTACCATATTGTAAACAGGTTGCCAAGCATGCCTGTTTCTGCAGGCCGGTTTTGCTTTTTGAGGAGCTCCTCAGCCACTTTTATAGACTTATAGTCATTAAGCAGCAACCAAATGAGCAAATAAATAAGTAAAACCAAACCCTGCTGCCCTATTGTGGGCAGTAGGAGGGGAGCACTTTAGCTCTGGCACCAGTGTAGCATCCTGGCCCCTCCCTGTAGCAAGTTTCTTCTGTTTACAACTCGCTTCTGGCTTTCAAACTATTCCCACATAGTTTGATACCTTTCTGCTCTCTCCCTCAGGACTTTAAGCTTTCAGTGGGACACTTTATCCTTATCCAAAGGTATCACAGCTGGGCTGCTTCAGCAGGGCTGACTGTTCCTTCTTAAAGTGCCCGACTACACTGTTTCGGGGATGTATTTGGTAGTGATGTTGGTCTGAGACAAAAAGAAATGCCCAAATCTAGAACTTTTGGTTCAGAGAGGGTACTTTTTATTAGACAAAGAAATCACACACACACACACACACACACACACACAAATCTTTTTCTGCAAGCTTTCAGGCTCACTCACCTGTCATTCATCAGGCTTAGGGAAAATTAAAGATGGGGAAAAGGTAGGAAATAAACTTCATTTTTGCACAGAGGAAGCTGAAAATGGAAAGTCTGTCCCTCTGAGTCCATGAAAGTGTCTTTGTGAGTTGCCCTTCGTTGTGTAAATCAGGCAGGATTCCTTCCCTGGTGGTATCATATGGCAAGCAGGGAGTATAGAAATTCTCCTTGCTGTTCAGCAATGAAGTTGAAAATCCAAAAACGGATAAAATTCGGCATCTTCCATGTTTACTACATTACAATGTTGCATGCGTTTTGTGAAAAAGTACACAAGCAGCTAAATTGCCTAGAAGTCAACCTGCTGTAAAATGGGTGCAGTTCAGGAGCGCATCCTAGAATCAGTCAGCTCAAGCTCTTGATTCAATTTGCTTATAGTTTGCTGTAAGGTAAGATACAATTTGTTTAATGAGCTCAGAACTAGTTTCAGATGCATTTGGTGTTTGCCCGTTCCTAACTGGAAATCATAGCACAGAATGAATGCCACTACCCAATCTACAGAACGACAAATGGCCTGGTCCTTCAGTACTTATCCTGTCCCATAGGAAGGAAGTGAATAGCATTCACTCGATGGCCAGGAGGGATTCGCTGCGGGCACGTCTGTCTTCCTTGTGTAGACAAGGGAAGCAAAACCTGTCAACCTTCTTTTTGGTTTTTTCTGCCATTTTCTAATAATTCTTCTGCAATCAAAACAAACTCCAGAAAATAGCATTTGCCATTTTAATTTGTGAATGACATTTTAAGGACAGCTGGCAGCAGCAAAAGGTATGTTATATTTAAGGAACTCATAAACCAAGATTGTAACAGTTTTATACAATTCATAGGTTTTATTTAACGAGCCTGAGTAACATAGGATGGAAGTTGTTCCCAAAGGCCCCCAATCAACTAGAATATTGAACTGGAAAGCAGACTGTAAATTGTGTTTTAACTAACGTCATATGGCTATTATTTTTTATGGAACACATAATTTCCTTTATAGCGAAAGAATATAGAAAACTGTCATTATGCAAATACCTTGAGGGATCTGACCAAATGCATTTTGGTTTTGAATGAGTCCTTTCAAGATTATATGTATATTGCTACTCTGTGTATATAGTAAGCAATTGCCTTTAAAAAAAATAATGTTTCTTCTGAGGGCCCTAACTTCCCTTTTTTGATTACACTTGCAAGGTTTGTGAGCAATGAAACAAAAGGCACAGTACCTCAGAGGGACTAAGCCCTTCCTTTTTTTTTAAATTATCTAGTAATTCAACTCTTCTTAAGATATGATTTTTAAAATGCTGGGTGGGTGAATTTTTACACCTGCAAATAGTTGTACCTGTGCTTTAATATGGGAAAGAAGTACCACAGAATACCATAGCCATTGCGTATTGAAGTCAGTGGAAAGAATTTCATAGGAATTCATGAACAGAGCATTTCCAATTGCCTTCAGCAGCCTGTATGTCAGCTAGAAATGTGAGCATTTGCAGCTGAAACTCTGCCCATAGTCCTGTACCTGCAGTTTGTTCCAGGTAGAAAGCTCAGGTAGAAAGCTACACTAAGGAAAAACGAAGGATAGGCTAAGTCCCTTTGCTGAATCTGATGCAGATCTTTGAAAGGGCTTGCAAACTACTTTTGCATGAGAAATGAAAAGAGGGGAAGGTAGCACTATACTTAAAAACATAGGAGTAAAGTGAAAACTATTGCCAGCTGACACCTTTTCTGTAGCCCGTTGGTGGCTTCATTCCAGTGCCAAATGGAACGGTACCTATACTGTAAAACAAAGGTCATTGCTGCGATTGTAGTTTTTGTTGGTGGACCGAGGAGAAAGAATGAAAGCTGAGTAGTCTTCCTGAGTTATTCTGCAGAAATTTTCACTAATGATGCTTGGGTTGTTCCTGGTCTGTGAAAAGAACTAGTTTCAGTGCTATTCAATTGATACTTTCATAAGAACAGAATTTGCTTTACAGCAGCACCAAAGGGAAGAAATTGGGAAAGAAAAGGGCAAATGATATTAAGCTGACTATTTAGTGGATTGATTTTTACTTTTAGACAGCACTTTCTGTCTGTCTGGACTTAAGAAAAGAAGTCAGAAAAACAATTTTTGCTCTTATTTGTACCCCTGTGAATTTTGAGTAAATTAGTTGAAGTTTTGGGGAAAGCCATTCCAAAAATGGATTACTGCTTTATTATCTTACAGCGAATCATGATCTTCTAACTCTAACTGAAGACAGTAAGAGTTGTTAATGCTTCAGCAGTCCAGTAACCAGAAACCCCCTTCACTTACCATTGACTACACTTGATCACAGTGGGAACAGAACAATGCCTAAAAAAATGTCAGCTTTTTTCAGGATTGGCATTTTTCAGGATTGGCTGCAAAGACGTGTGAGGTGTGTGTTGCTTGTCTGATTTGCAGACCTGAAGTCTAGGAGCCAACCATGTTTTACAGGTGGGAATAAAACCAGGACTCAGAAGAAGTCTGTAGCATGCGCATAAACAATGCACATGTTTCTGCGGGGACTGTGGGGAAGAAAAAAAAATCAAGGCAAAACAACCCTTCATTTTGATCCTTCATTTAGTGCGGTGGACTGCACCGCCTTGTAACATCCCATGTGTTGTCACAGGGGAGAGCTTGAAAGTGCCAATGGTTTCCCTTTGCAGCTGCGCCCTATGTAGGAAAGGCCCTTTGCAGTCCCAGCTTGCATCACAAACATTCACATCTTACCCAAATAATGGATAAAGAACGGGAAATGTAAACGTAAAAAATGCCGGAGCATAAAAATCAAATACACAAGATGATTTTTTTTTTTAAAAAGGTCTTTGGAGAGCCATTAAGTCCATAGGATTTTCATCTATACTTGTAGAAGCGCATTTCTTAAGCTGGGCTCATTTTAAACTACATGTTAATGAGTTGCTCATGATTTTTTTAGATACCCAAAAGACCTGAGCAGAAGTTTTATGGTGCCATTCAAGCAGGAACTTGAATGACACCCTAATAACTAAAGGCAGCTCCTTAGTTTTTCCTGTGATTCATGTATTATTTTTCCATATTATGAGGCTATTCAGTCAGAAGTGAAGCAGTAGTTTTCACTCAGTCTGATTTCTGCTTAGCCCCCTTGCTTCTTAAACTTTTATCGTGAACAGTGACAGGAACCACTCAGAGTTAAAAAATACAAACCTAATGCCAAAATTATACTGATTATTATGTGGTTAATAATTAATTATAAAATCAAATAATCATGAGAGCACAGTTTGAGAGGGTTTTAGCAACAAGGCAACCCTTTAGATATTACTTTTGGTTCAGTGGGATTCTCCATTTTTTTTTATGTCTCTTCAGAGCTCATTTGTGAGAGATAAAGGACTTCTTCCAGGAGATTTGAATTCTAGATCCCAGCAATGTTACTTTGTGGTTTAATTTTTCTGGTAAGGAGCCATTCTGTGTATTTATCCCCTGAACTGATGGCAAACATTGAATAACAAAATGGGTACAACGCTCTTGCAAGAGAAGTGAATAATTTAAGTCTGATGATATTTGTGGGGGAGGGGGGGTGTTTACTACGAGGCTGACATATTTGAATGCATAAATACTTTGTGACCACTGTGGTTTTACAGAAATAAAAAGGTACTTTATCCGGATCTACTTGAAATCAATTGCAGGAATCCAGCTGATTTAAGTAGGGGAGCAACTTAATCTACCAAGCGATTGATCAACCATGGAAAGGAAGATGTCTCAAGGGTGCAGTGATAGAGTTTGTCATTTCTCTCATGGCCAACTTCACTACCATTCAACTGTAGTGTTGAAACATGGCTCTCTCTCCACTCCTTAGATATACAAAAGCATCCTTCTGCTCCCCATCTCATGCCTCAGGCCTGTCTTTTCCTTGATCCTAAGGGAAGGCAAGTGGAGGAGCTCCAGTAAGGCTGGGCATAACAATTTAGAGATGTCCCTCCTCTTACTTTGTCACATGCCCCAGATTAAGCCCAGGTGCCCTCCATTTGCGGCCAAAAGGACAGCCTGCCTTAAAACCGTCTGTGTGTTATTGTCTCAAATCTATATCTAGTCCAAAGGAAAAGCTTTCAGAGTCAAGGCGGCAACCTGTGCTGCTAATCTCAAATCATCTCTGTTTTTGCTCAACCTCACCTAAGTTTCAGAATGCCAGTGAATCAATCTGACACTGTCTTGGGTGAACGCAGGATGGGTAAATGAAGCTTTAGTTAGTGGTTAGACAACATGGCAGTGTGATGCTGCCACTCTGCACTCTTTACTCTAAAATTCCATTAGGAGAGATGTCATGGCATTTATATTTAATATACGCGCGGTAGACTGTTCTGGCAATAGTGAACTGAATCTGGTGGAGGAAATTAGCACGCTGACAGCTGCATGCCAAGTATCCAGTATAAATGTGTCTCTGTCAGAGAGAGTAGGCAACTCTGTCACCCTTTCATCAGCTGTAATTGAATGCCTACAGAGGTGGTAATTACAAATACCATCCAGACTGCACAGCCTCATTTGTCTTTGTTTATCATCAGAGCAAGTATATTGATCATTACTAAAGCATTAAATATCTTTGGAGAGGAATAGGAAAATCAGATTAATAAAACCTGACATGCATTGTAAAATGTACTTCTCCATGAAAGACAGGTTTGGTAACTGTGGAAGTGGCAAATGAAATTATTCTGTTTGCACTCAGCTGACCGAGTAGTGTAACCCCGGGATAAAGCATCCCCAAGACATCCAGTTTGCCACTTTATTACTCAGCTCTGACTTCATCTGCCTGAGTCGCTTTCTATGTTTAATTTGCTCGATGCAGCATGCAGATCTAGGGTTCTTTGACGATCAGGAACTTTATTTTAATATATTTAACTTTATATTAAACTTTATTTTAATAGAGTGGAATAAAGTTTGTGTGATGGAGTGGTGAGTCAGACCCAATAAACAAAACTCTGTTTTAGAGATTACAGGCTAAATCATGGGATCAGGGTCTGATCCAAACCCTGCTAAACCAGGGGGTAATAGAAAGACTTCCAGTGTCTCTGACATGCTTTGCTGTCAGTTGCATTGGTGTAAACCAGGAACCAGTTGATTGAAAGAAGTGGAATGACTTCTGATTTTCATGAGTGTAAATGAGAGCGGCAGAGTGCTCCCAAAATAAAGTTTTGTCACAAGCACGTACGTGTGATGTCTCTGCATCCTCAAGTTGCAGAAAGCACTATCCTAGTGCATGCTGTTCTAACTGGTCACTGGATTCTGTGGACACTTAGCGGTCATTAGTTTTGCAGGTAGATGCTTAAAACAATACATTCAGAAACATTCATATATTTACTACTTTCTTCAAACCAAGGGGGCATTTTTGCTGATTATTGTCAAGTGCATTTAGGGATTAATGACATGAATGCTACTGACGTTCCTTGACTGCTCAGTGCCTTTCAAAATTTGGGCCTGTAATTGTAACAGCAATAAGTGGGGATTATCTGAGGATAAAGTGCAGCTTGAAAAGTCCCAGCATGCATTTCCTAAATATCATCACCATGTATAAAAGTGATGGAGAGAACTGACAAATGAGCCATTTTAGTTCCCAGGAGCAGTTTTTAATATCTAATCCCTGAATCTTTAACTGAAGTCAGTGAGAGCTTTCCCCTAAACTACACTGGATACAAGACTGGTTTCCTACCAAGGGATCTAATTACAAGTACAAGCCAGTGTTTGTTGCACACATTTTTTTATTTTTATAAATATTAGGTTTATGTGCAACATTGATGTGCACGTAGGAAAGCTCCTGACTTCATGGAATAGAAAAAAATTCTCCCTGCTCTTTCTAGGAAAAGAAAGGTTACCCTATATTCCAGTTCTCAGAAACGCTGTTTATGTTTTCACAAAGTTGGAGGACTAGTCAAAATTGACCTTACAATGGAATGGGAGATTGGCATTAAACCACAGGGTTGCTTTCAAATCTTTATTATCAGAAAAAGCCTTTAATCATTTGCATTTTAGCATCAGCATAGATTTTCAGGCATACCAGTTAATAGATCCTTGTTTTCCAAAGATATAATCTTTCCTATTTTGAAGGCTTGACAGTTCTAATGCTTTAAAATCATTGAAGCTGACACGCCTTCTCAGGAAGACTGTTTAATCTGTCCGATTCTTCACTCTTGTATGCTTTCTATCATGCAGTGACTCAACTGCTTGGAAAGTTGTCAAGGTTTTTTTTTTAACCTTTTTTCTTTAATTTACCAATTATTGAAAAAGGTTGTTTTTTACTGGTAGTAGAAGTTTCTTCTTAGAAAGAGGCGAGAGCTAATTAACAATGTCTAGCATTTTCAAGGATGAAAGCTTATGAGGGAATGAGCAGTTTATAGGTGTCGATGGCAGCTCTAGAAGTAGAGGTTTTTACTTCCCGTAACAGTCATTTAGAAGATCTTGTCTCTTGCCATCAAACAGCCAACCTCACAGAAGGATACTTGGCATGTACTGTTCCTTAATTTTATGTACCATTTACCATTCCAGCTCTGCACCAGACAAAGCTTCTGTCTAGCCTGTCATTCATGATGTAGGGTAAAAACAAACCACTGGCTACCGCTGATTGGAAAGAAATTTCCCTGATTAGCAAGTTACTCTTTTCTACTAGGATTCTTGTACCTTTTCTTGCCAACATCCTGCATGAGTGAACTATCCTACATGAACTGCTTCTTTTATCTAATGTGTCATTTCCTATGGGAGCTAGATTTGAACTTTACACACAGCAGTGGCAGTGCTTACAAGCTGCCCTAAAATCTTTTCCCTTTCCCTCTCCCTCCCCTTCCTCTGACCCCCACCAAAAAAAAATCACTTGAAGGGTGAGGGCAATTGTCTAAAGGAGAATTGGCTCCTTTTAATCAATGAAAGACTAAAGGGTTGGAGTGGAACTCCCTTTTGGAAAGGGACTGGACTTCTGTGGGCATTCCCCAATGTTTACTCCAATTAGCAAAGGACTCGGAGGACTCCCAAGGTCTGGAATAGCTTGCCATCAGAGGCGGTTCAAGCACCTACATTGAACACCTTCAAGAGTAAATTGGATGCTTATTTTGTTGGGATCCTATGACCCCAGCTGACTTCCTGATCTTCCAAGGTCCCTTCCAGCCCTAAAGTCTATGAAATCTATGACTCAAGCTGGAGATTGGCCCAGGATGGTGAGTGGATATGGCATAACTCCATTATATGATGCCTTTACTATAAAGTGGTGCAGCTGTATTAAGGACCATGCTTCAGTGGTGTATGTCAAGAGTTCCTAGGAAAAAGCACCATCTTCCATCAAAGCTGGGTTGGTCTTAAGAAGTCTTATTCCACTGATACGCTAAGCAGAACTGTGAAATAGGAGAGAAGCAGGCCCCTACAGTAGATTTTCTGGCATGAAACAGGTCCAGAAAGATCAATAATGGCTTCCTTTGGCTTTGCTGAATCAGGATTTTCTTTTGTTATAAAGGAAACAAAGGAATTTTGTCTGACAGAACAAAGAGCAATTGTCTCAAGTTGCAGCAAGGTTAGATATCAGGAAAAAACTTTCTCATGAGGAGGGTCGTAAAGGACCGGAACAGAGAGGTTGTTGAATCTCAATACCTGGAGGTTTTTAAGACCCAGCTAGACAAAGCTTTGGCTGGGATGGGTTAGTTGGGGATGGTCTTACCTTGAGCAGAGGCCTGGACTAGATGACCTCCTGAGGTCCCCTCCAATCCTACCTTGCTATGATTCTATGAATTTGAAAAAAGAACAGAGTTTTAAAGAAAGCTAGCTTATAACATTTGGTTGACTATCAGAAGTCAATTAAACAATACAAGCCCTTTATGAAAATCATCTATCTCATATTTTTTAAAGTATTCTAGTCAAAATTGCAAAGTGTATAACTACAATAGTTGTCTTTTCTAAATCTTTAGTTTATACATATATTTTTTCCTGCTGAAAAGTGAAAGCATTTCTCTACATCCTAAATAATAGAACAAAAAGAAATTTAAAAATCGGTGTGTCTGGAAAAGTTGCCTATAGTTCAGTGCTGATAACTGGGAAGTGAAGGGGTTTGCAGTAGAACAGGTTGTTTCTTTTTTCTCCACAAAAGTGCTTGGTTTCTGATGGGAAAACTAGGTTGGGGACTACTTACATCAGTGGTACGCTATTTCTATATATTGTTAAAATGCTGCTAGGCAGAAAACCACAATGAACGTGATGAGACGTGTGCACGATGGGACAGTGTGAGCTACATAATGGAACCTGTGTTGTGGTGAAGCCAGGATTTGGACAATAACTAGCAGGGTAGACTTAAGGCTTGGACCTCCCAACAGGCAGAAAGTCACTGTGTGCTGTGGCCCATGATAGAGCTTAACATATTATCATGTGGCGTATTCTCAGTAAAGGTGTTGTACCATACGTGCTCTCTGAATTCTTTTTGATCAAGTCCCCCCGCAACCTCTCTCGCCACAACAGTGACCCTCAAGTTCTTCATTCCAAACAAATGGACAGATACGGCAGTCACCCATTATCTCTTCTCAGGAGAAGGTCAGTGATGGACTTGGAGAGAACTTTATGTTTAAGTAGTTAACATTAATATTTAGTTAATATAGGTTCATTTTAATATCATTTGGCAAAGCTGCAGAGTGAGTCTGGGGCAGAATTAGTCTTCCCTGGACTAAAGCTTGGACAGCACTATTGGTTTAAGACTTCTTTGAACATTTAGGTCATCAAAAGAACCCCAAAATGGAATGAGACAGTCAAATTGAAAGGCTTTCTTTTTTTTTAATGTTGGCAGACAGACTTCGGAGGGTGAGGACTTGGCATGCAAAGAAATACATATTTTTTTGTCTTGGAAAAAATGAAATTTTGGCATAATGTACAAAAAATAAAATTGTGTCAGTTCTCGTACTCATTTCCCATTACGGTAGCTATTAAGAACATGCATCTACTATCATTACAAAAAAAAGGATGTTGGCTATGAAAGGAAGGGAAAGGAAAAAAATGATACCAGATTACAGCAATTACAGAAAGCTAGACTGAATAAGGATTTTATTTTTCCAGGGGAATACTTTTGATTTTTTTTTTCCAAATCTTCTGCAGGAAATAGATACTTTGTGCAGAAAATTTCTTTCTGGCAAAAATCCAATTGTTCACTGGTAATGGGTCTCATAGAAAATTTGTGACCAAAGTCCCTGTAATGCAGGATATCAGTTTTGTCTCCTCTCAGAGACACCATCTTTTGGTTGTGATGTAAACACTAAGAGCCTGATGATAATGAGATGTCATAGTGCTTGTTGAGCATATAGGTGTGAAAGTAAAAATATTTTTTTCTCCTCATTTCAGCAGCAATTTCAGGTAAATGCGCTACTGGTAATGCTGACTTTCAGCTCTGAACCATTATGAAATATTGATTTGGCTGACTGAGTGCTACCACATGCCATTTTAGAGGTAATTACACTTTACTAGTTCAAATTCTCTCTGAAAACCATTCAAAGATTAGCAAACTATTCCAATCATCCTGTACCTCTTAAGGTCATTTGCACTAATGCAAAATTGAACGTTAAACATTTGCATTTTGACTTGCATTTTGCAATCCACTTTGTGTGCCATGCATAGTACATTTGGCTCAGCAGAGCAACAGTGAGTGTGAAATTCAGTGAGAGCCTTTGGGATGAAAGATGCTACATGAATGTACATTATCATTGTTAGCACTGCTTTTTCTCTAGGCTTCTGTATAGAATAATTTTCTGATTTCAGTGGGAGTTGGCATGAATAAGGGATGAGTGTGAAATAAATTAAAACCATATTCATCAACATAGTATCTAAGTGACAAGCTGTGTAAGAACCTGAGGATTTGGTTTAACACATTCAGATAGCAAGTTCTAATACCCAATATAACTCACATAGACAGAGCAATAATGTTGTAATTAATATTCTACAGCAGGGAAGCACTAACAGGATATTATGCACTTGCAGTGTAGGATTTCTAATTAACCAACAAGCAAACTATGCAAACTCATACAGATAAACTAGTGTTTAATGTACAAAGACTTAATTTGTTTTGTCTTTTTCAGATGGTGATGTTTTTAATCTACAGCATCTTGCATGTACAATGCCAGGTGAATATCCCCTTGTAAATGAATGATTAAAAAATATAAAAGAAAACAACTTACATGTGTGAGTTAAAATGCATTTTAGAATGACTTTAAAAAAACAAATCCAATTACTTTCTTTCATTACAGAGGTGCCATTGTAGAACGTAAAACTTCTTTATCATTTCCTGCTGCTGTTTACTAGGAATATGATGAGCATGTTACAGAGATAAATAGTACAACAGCATTGTCCTGAAAAGTTGCACTCATGCTGATGCTTTAGTTTTAGTACATGAAGATTGAATTCATGTTATAAACCGGAACCCATTCAATAATGGGCCAATGTGACTGATGTTATTTTGCAAATTCAGAAAGTTTTTGTCCTTTAGCCTTTGAAAAGCTAGCCACTGTGGCGGGATACTAAAGAGCTATCCCAAATGAATGGAAGGAACAGGAAGAACATCTAGTTTTAATATGATAAGAGTGGCTAATTCACAAGTATTTGATCCCTTTGCTCATGTCTGCTGGAGTAATCCCTTTCAAAGGAAAGCAGTGTCTTTTTTTTTATAACATCTTCATGGCCACTGAATATTAAATCTCTTTCAAGGAAAAACAGTGTATTTCCTCATACCATCATACTAAGCCTGTGCAGAATCACAGCAGTAAGCCATTACTGGGGTTGCTTCTTTCCTAAGATTGTATAATGCCTAGCACAATAGGTCTTGGGTCTTTATTCAGAGCACTGGATGCTGCCATATTGTAAATAGTTACTGCTGCATCTCATGGCATATACGTATTTTAATTCCAAGTAGGAATCTGGAGTTTAAATAAGAGTAGGAGTTAGGAATCCAAGTTGTAAGTAAAACTTGCATAATAAGATGTGAGTGGTGCATGGTCCAGAAGTGAAAGTGTCAGACTCTGGCCCAAAATTAGAGGCTGTCAAAATCAGGAGCGATCGTTACACGCATTTTTCTTTAGAAATAAGTCTGTTACAATGAAATATTAGTGCTGTCTTTTCTAGAGTTTGCATCATTTATTTTAATATGATCCTCCAAAAATATGTTATTACTGTTGCTGTTATTAATAATGGTTTCAAAGAATGACAAAGGTATCGTGGTTGCAATTTTAGAGACTAAACTTAATATTCTCTTGTTCCTGTTTTTTCCAATAATTAAATATTTTTATATTGACATGTTCTGAAGTGGTCTGTAATTGCTTTACTTCAGTGGGAATTGTAGTTGATTTGTTCTAGGTAACATTTGTTAAGAATATTTAGGCAATTTTCCCCTGGGTTGGGAACATTACAAAAAAACAATGAAGTAGTTGTCCTCAACTGAACCTTTAGCTTCCCTGATTATATAGCTGCATCTATGTTCTGTTTAGTTTGAAGGAGTTCAGGTCATCGATTAGGATGAAGGTCAAGTGGAGTCAGAATGGTTTGTTCTATAAGAGTCAACTGTGAAAGGTCACATAGCTTTTGGCAGTTGAAGGTATACCCTTAGCAGCCGTGTCTGGTAATTCAACGCTGTGTGAGTAATTTGTCTCTATTACTACATCAACTGTCACTTAGTGAAGCATGTGGGGAGGATAAAATGCTTTCAGATATAATATTTATGATATGTCAGGTTAGATAAAGGCACTTGGTTCCTTCTATGGTGCAGAATAGTATTGGTTTTCTTAATTATTGTGGGTATGATCTATTGAAGGGAGAGATTTTCCAAGGAAGAAAAAAGGAAGAGTGAAAAATAGAGAAGGGGAAATGAAGAAAAGTGCTCAAGACCAGAGGCTCTGCTGGCACAAACTGATTTGGCTCCAATGAAGTCAAGGGAGCTACCCCATTTATGTATTCAGCCATTGGAGTTAAACCAACTGAAGAGCTTGCCCTAAATACACAACAGCCTAGTGAATTGTGGGTAGGTTCCTTCTTTGAAAAGTGCCTTTTTCCCCCAAAGCAATATGAAAGACTTTCTATTCAGTAGATGTTTGAAAAGCAAGAGGTTTATATGCCACAAATAGGTGAAGCATGATAAGTGGAACTAAAGACAGCAGCTCTGGTTTCAGGATTGAGTTATAAAAAACTGACGAATGGAAATGAGGTCTCAGTTGCCAGCACAAAAATTTCAGCATTTAATATTTACCACCCAGCATATCTAATGAAGATCTCTTCCTTGTAGTACCAAAATAGTTCATAAATAGTTTTTTTCCCCGATATAATTTTTTCCTCCTCGGAAAAGACATGCTTTCTTATGGGGGATGGGAAGTGGAGAGGGGGAGAGAATTCTTTATTTAAGAAAAAAAAACCCTCAGCTATCGTTTTTTGTCTGGGATAGAAAAGGCTGTTTTTGGAATAGTCTGTTAGAACCATGAAGCCTCCAGTGGCTGCTTTTCCTTTAATGATACTTTATGGGTGCATCTACACATGCATTTAGGCTTACCTAGATTTAATGTGCATTAGCTTAATGTACATTAAAGCGATATAGACTTGTGTCTATACCTGCACATGTTCAAGCTCATTAACGGCGTGCACACAGATTAATGTGGGACTAAAGTTAGTCCCAAGTCAGTCCATACACAGCTTTAATGTGCTTTTATATGTGTATGTGTGCATTAATGTGCTTTAGCTATTCTTAACTATTAAATTTAGGTGTAAAAACCCTAAAACCACCATTTTAAGGCACATTAAGGGCACACACATGTAGACGGGCACCCTTAATGCACCTTAAATTGGTCTAAAGCATCTTAAATTGGCACATGTAAATATTCTCTGTGTGTACCAATTCATCAAGCTATCTTCATTAAATCCTTCAGTATGAGATGGTGGTTGTGCATCTGTATAAATTGTTAGACAATTTGGGGGTCTGTTTCAAGGACCCTTTTTTAAAGATTTTGTGATATGTTTCTCTGAACATCTGACAGTATTGCTTTGGGTTACTGAGGGTGACATTAGGACGCTGTGCTTAGTTGCAAAGCCTGTGGCCTGCGTTATATTCATGGAACATACAAATATTGGGTATTATGAAGTAGATCCTCAGCTGCTGAAAACTGTAAGGGTTTCACTGCCTTAGTGACAATTTATACCATCTGATGAGCTGCCTATACTTTGTATAGCCTGTACATCTTTGTATCCCTCCATTCTAGTGATTTTCTAGGAGCATGGGCAGATTTTCCAGGAGCAGGGGAATGACCTGAGCTGAAAAGTAGAGCCCCTATCCTTCAGCAGCCCTTGTGCTGATCATGCTCTGCCATCTGCCATAGGCAGGCAGGTGAATGCAGGGCTGCACTTTTTAAGCCAGGTTCCTTCCCCTGCCCCTCCCATGCTCTTGCAATTGGTGTTGGAAGCCATGGTCACGAGTATTTAGGCTCTCAGAGGAGCAGCTGTAGTGGCAGGGGCTATGCTTATTCCCTCAGGTAGAGATGGGGGCAAAGAGGGCAAATGAGGGAAAGTGGGGCACAGGAGGGCTCTGTTCATTCCCTTCTGCCTCCTGCAGGGATGGCTGCCTGCTCTAGGGGTCTAATTTATTTAGCATATGCAGTTTTGGCATATTGTTTCAGCCATCTTAAGGCGATGTCATCATCAGTGTGAAGAGCCTGAAGGCCACCAGGTAGCATTGTAAATGGACACGAGTCAACAATGTGAGCTCTAATGACCCACTCCCAAGCTCTGCCATGCTAAGCAACCTCCCTTTGCCAGCTCTGAGTACTGTGTGCCCTCCAGCTATGCTCTCAGGGGTGCCTTGCCCACCATAAGAGATCTTTTTAAGGCTGCCATGAGGAGGGAAGTGCTGTAAGAAATAAAATAGTCTTTAAATGAAGTGCCCATTTCTATTAAATTCCAAGAAGTCATGGAGGGGGGCTTCCGTCTAAAACAGCTGAGAGCCACCGTTCTATTTATCTCCCTCTATCACTGCCACGGCATACCCATACCCTTACATACATGCCTTGCCTCTCAGACAGTGAAGATGATGCTGTCTCTGTGGCTCATTAACAATCCCGATCAAAAGCCATGGACCTAGCAAGCGCGAGACTTTCCTTGTGAAAAAATAAATGCTACATTGTCATCCCTGTGGGTATCCAAACCTGACTTCACAATGTTACCAGTCCACAAAGCTCTTGTTTGCTAATCTACCCTCACTAGCATATCATAGTGCACCTGAAAAGAGGGATTTAAACCTGCATCTCTTAACACATTGTAGTTTACCTGCCAACGTTACTATAAATTAACCACTCCCATGGATGTTGCTTTGGCTAAAATGAATATACTATCAAATTTTGCACTGCAGTAAACCAGTTACCCAATTACTTTTCTAGTCTCAGGAGTCTCTCATTGAAATTACAGATAGCAGATAGTCATGCTTAAAACACCCAAGGGAGTCTTTGATGAGATGTGAATCACACCCAAGGTGAATAAGATATTATAGTGTTATGCACTAGATACTCAGCTGGTACAAATGGGTGTAGGCAATGGAGCTATTGTGATTCACACCTGCTTTCTCTCCAAATGACTGTATTCCATGTTCACTCAGTAAAGGCGATGAGAAATGTACATTGCATGACAAAAATATAATGGTACAAAAGTGCAGAGTAGAATAAACAAAACAGGATTGTGCGGAGTTGCATGAATAACAGGTGCTCAGTTGGGAAATGCAAAAGATAAAAGCAGTGATGCTAGAAAAGAATTCTAATGGCCAAAGATGAGTTGAGTCTAGTACATAAATAACCAGCCCTTGCTGTTTCAGAGCTAATAAAATCTTTATCCACATACTTAGGAAGTCTTTGTGAAGTATCATAGTCTTTGTTCAATAACTTTCCAGTTTTTGCCTTTGGGAACAAGAATACCCTGTTCCCTGATATTAGCTAAGAAATTGTTATGGTCACTTAGTGTGATCTAAGGTGAATTAAAAACAGTAAGTTTGGGCTTTTTTAAATTAGCAATAATGGGATGTGGGCATGTGAAATCTCTTTGGGATACACATTTCTTGTTTTCCTGTGCTGCGAGAATTGTGTAAGTGGCATTTAAATATTTTATGAACATGGGAGTGAAATAACTAGTCTTTTACACCAGAAAATTGCATCATTTTGTATTTCAGATTATTGTCTGATGCAAATAACCCTTGTTAGTCCACGTCTTATGACAGGGCAAAGTATACAAATACATTTTCTGTTATATTTTCCAGTCTGTGGGGAGCTTAAACTACTATGTGATAACAAGCTATAGTTTGAAGTACATAGCCTAACCTTATTAAACAGTGTAGGCTTGGCTCTGCTTTTAGGAAAACTTTTGGCTTATTAGAAAAAATAAGGAAGGAAAAAGAAAAATCTGTGGCTGCTTTTGCATATGATCTATGCAACTCATCCTGGACTTCCGAAAGGTAAAATCTAATAAGCAACCATTATTCTTTAGCAATAATTTACATATATCTTCTATATAAATAAATGACTAGCTATTTACCAACTGCTCTTATTACCTACCATTAATCAGGCTGTTTCCAGGGGTCAGCCAAGAAGAGCACTGTACACGCAAAAGCCAGGCTCTGCCCCTCAGCATTTACAATCCAAATAGATATGCAGAAAAAAAAGGGATGGAAGTGGAAAAGAATAAAAATCTGAATGATCAATATGGTGGGGCTAATGTCACATTGATTTTACAGATGTGTTTGGTTTGGGTTTTCTGTTGAAATCCTTCCAGAAAGGTTGTGTTAGGAACATATTAGCTGTATGGAAAGCTAGAGGGATTGCAAAGGTGGAAGGGTTTTTGCTAGTACAAAGGAAGGGCTGAAACAACAGGCATCATAGGAAGGCACCCTGATTACAGGATCAGTGTCCATCAGGCCCAGCTTGAACTGCTTCCTGGAGTTGCTGTACTGGATTCAGCCTAAATATTGACTGCATTTGTCACACTTCGGTGCAGTTATAGGAATGGTATAGATACCCTATGGCAATTGCTTCTCATACATAATTTAATAAGGTTTGTCTTGTCTTGGGCAGTTGCTTTTGTGTTTGTAAGAATACAGCATAAAAAGAATTGCTTTTGTGTTGTAATGTTTCAAAGCTTCTGTTTTAAGTTTTCCCACTAAATTTGGCTTTTGTATGTTGGGGGGTGGGGGCAGGGGCAGGGTGGAGGGAGGGAAAATCTGCTTCTCTCAAACTGGTGAAGGTCTGCCCAGGATCTGGGCCCCAGGTCTGTTGACTTTAAAGTGGTATGCAGTTTTTCCTACCTCCTGTAGTTTCCTGTGCCAGAGAAACTCTGTGTGGCTACAAGTGTTTATTTCTTAAATCTGCACTCTGCTTTTATGTTGCGGGCTTTCCACATCATTACTAAAATATCTACCTTCTTGGAAGCTTTCTCGGATCCAGAGTGAGACTTTAAAAGGTCACGGGTCTGCTATAAATTCTCTGTAGCGGAAGAAAAAAGTTTAAAAAATGTTTTTGGAGTTCTGTAAAAAACTTGCCTGTGTGGTCTGAAACAGAAAAATGCACCTTTCCAGTCTATATGGCTGCAGTTCTCTGTGTTGCAAGGGATAAGCAAAATAAATCAAATAAGAATCAGGCCTACTTATGTTTAATTCCTGTCCTGCTTGAATTGTATTGATTTAAATTTGGTTTTTCTAAGGCTTGAGGTCCTCCTCTGGTGAAAATTAGCACAGCTCTATTGATTTCCATGGAGCTGCACCAATTTTTTACAGCATCTGATGATGTGGCCTTCAGTGTTTATTAAATTGTATGCTTCTGTTTTTATCACTATTTTTTATTTTTGTCTCTTCCCTGACATGCCTTGAGGTAAAAAGAAAAGCTGATGCTATTTCTTAGTTACGCTGCATATTTTTAGTGTTGTTCTATGAACATCCATTGTTTATATCATTAGTCAAACATGGTTTTGAATATAGTTTGTACATATTATTACAGGATGAACCAATACTAGAGAAGTAAAAACTAAAAGGCTAATATCCATGCACTCTTATTGGGGAGAGAGCTTCTTTGCATAAGGACGAAGAGAAGAGAGGAAAGTAGTTTTGTGACAGCAGTCTCCGTTCTTCTTTTCCACCCCTCATTAGGTAATCTGAAATATTGGAACTGCCTTAATGTCCAAGATCGTTAGATAATTAAAGACTTTTCTGTAGAAAGGGAAAAAGAGACCGTGTCTATGGCACGCATCAAAGCTAATGTGAATTCCTCTGGAAAAAGGCTGTCACTCAATATTATTTTTAACAGTCAGGGTTAAGCATTGGAACAATTTACCTAGGGACAGGGTGGAAAGTTTTAGTGGTTCCAATATTTTAGTTAAGACTGGATCTTTTTCTAAAAGATATGCTGTAACTCATAACAAAGTATGGGCTGGATGCAGGAACTACTGGCAGAGGTTCTGTGGCCTGTATTATCAAGTCAGTCGGCGAAGACTGTCATTATGATTCCTTTTACATTTATATATGGATAGGAACAGCAACTTCCTTGCACAGAATTTTTTGGTTGGTTTGTATGACTAAGGTAATTAAGCAGGCATGTGATACTGTAACATAATCACATGATCCACAAAACAATTTCCCACTTTAACTCATGTTACTGAAGAGGCATTGGCTAGAACATGGCAGAAATGTGCCTGTGTGGTCCTTGCTATGTCCAAAACTGTGAGTTAGACTTGCAAGCAACAGTGAAGGGATAATTTATGGCATTAGCTGTAGCTTTCTAGAGCACGACGTCTGCTAAATCTCTGCCTAGGAACAGAAGCATTTCATTGCATTCAGACCCAATCCAAATCCAATGGAAGCCAATGGGGGAAAAAAATCCATTGACATCAAGGGATTTTGGAATATTTCAAAAGATAGTGCAGTCACAATCACACAGCATAAAATGGTGACAGACATGTGTGTGCACACTCACTGTCTTTGGCTCCCAGATTTCTAATAGTGATAGGCAGCCAAGTGATGTATGGGCTTGGGTTCTAATTAGAACGCTCTAACAGCACATGTGCTAAACATCCCCATGTTTTAAATGGCCACAGGGGCATTTTAGCCACAACTCATTGAAAGAGCTTAAGTTAAAGCACCCCCAAGTCCATTTTAAAAGGTGGAGGGGCTTAATACATGTGATGTGAGCTGTTTTAATTAGAACAGCTGTCAGGGAACTGCTCTAATTAAAACAGCCACTCCCCACCCCTAAGCACATGTATAGACAGTCATAATAAAATAACAGTAGCAAATGCAGTATACTACACTCATTGTTTTACATCTACAGCAGTGGGGGCCAGTCTTCTTGGCAGGTGCACCACTTAGTCCTGTATCCTCCCCAAGGGCTACTCCAATCCTTTTCCCTTACCCAATTTGCTGCTCTGTTTTCTGCTTCCTGTCCTGTGCTCCCTACCTGATCTGTTGCTCTCCTTTCAGCTCTCTGCTGTATCTGCCATTGTGCTGCCTGTCCCCTCCCCAGTCTGCCACTTGCCACACACAGAGGCTGTCCCTGCCACTTGCGGCCCTGTGCTGCAGGTTGGTCACTGTTGATCTACAGGATGATGAGTATTTTTCCAGGATTCAGTCTGCTCAGGTAGAGGGGAGGAAAGATACTCGAGATAAAACACAAACTCAAAACACCCAGCAATCATTGTGTCCTCTGTAATCATTAGAGAGAAGGAAATCTGTTTGTATCTTGTTTCTAGTTTTCCTCAAAATTTCATACTTAAGTTGCTTCTGTCTAGTAATATGACATATCATGCATATGTTATATAGTACAGGCACGCCATGACAACATGTTCAATACACGTAGTATAACTGCAGTACAAAATACCGATAGATCCACTGCAATAACGCGATGTAATGTTTTGGCTCAACTTCTTCAAGTTAATATTTTCTGTCTCTCACTGTGAATCATTGTGGGGTGAGGTGATCGTTTCACTTGGTGTTACACTGAGCTGAAATGTAAAACTTGACAAGACCAAGTACCAGGCTGAGATAACAAACCATGATATGACTGGGAGTTAATGCAGCCGTAAGTTTTTTAAAAAAAGAAAGAAAAAGAAAGGGTGAGAAAAAGAAAGAGTGAAAAAGAATACGCTGCCCTGCTTTGCTAAAAACTTTCCAGAAGAGGTATCAGGATGGTAATTTATTTTCTGTCAGTAGTACAGGAAAAATATTGAGCTCAAAGGCCCCTAATAGGTTTTTGTTTGCACTTTTTCTTCTGCTGACGTACTTTTAGGACAATTGACTAGATTATGTTTCTCTTATTCACAAGAATGAGAGTTGGAGGCTTGCTTTGAACCAAAGCCTTACACAACAGCCACAGGCAATGCTAATATGTTACAGGGAAAAGGAACAAGAGCAAATTAGTTGTTTATGAACAATACGTTTATTTTTCCAGAAATAATAATGATGCCCACACAGAGCCCAGTGAAGAGTTCAGTCACAGGACTTTTCTTTATTTATGCTCTGTCTTCTTGAATGTATTAGACTATATCTTGTGAAGTGACATAGTCAGTAATAGGAGGATCCCTCGGACTGTAATCTTTGGGCTTTATAAAGCCATCTGTTGGTTCCTATGTCACCCCAACTTGCGTATGCAACTCAGGTCCAACCTGAGTCAGGTCAGTCTAAAAGCCCAATTGTTCAGGCATGCAGAGGGCTTAAATTGCTCCAAAATGGTCTAAATTAGTTTGCCTGAAGAAGTGAACTTAGACTGAGCTCTAAGAGGGTTAAACCAATCTCTTAATTTTTGCATGCATTTGCAGTGCAGCCCATGGGCTCAGAAAGCAACTCCACCATAGGATACTGTCTGGGACACCCTACTCCACTATACTGCCTCCACCATACTGTCTGAGACAGTACTATCCTATGGCAGAGTAATTTACTCTGTGAAAAAGCATGTGCAGATGGTGACAGGGACAGGTTGGGGCACGAGGCTGCTAAAGTGAGGGGGCTATCTGCCACCTAGCCCCATACTTTAGCACCCTCACACTCTAGCCAGCCCCTCCACTGCCTGATGCCACCACCCAGAGCTTGGGGCTGATCTCTTAGGCCTCCTGCCAGCCCAGGGCTCCTCTGCCCTGGCTCAAGCTGCTGTTGTCCCAGGTACATGTGCATTGGCTGCACCCAGGAGCAGCTGACTCCAATGTTAACTGCACCAGGGTTTATTTTGTTGCATTAATTGCTCATGTAGATGCATCCTCTGAGTTGTACCACATACCCAATGCAGCAAAAATCAAATTGGGGCATAGAGGTATGTGCACAGGTTAAAGGTCCTCCTGGAAGGCCAAATTAGGCCAGTACCTCTTGTGTATTTTTCATTGTTCAAATAGTATGAGATTTGGCAGCAATTGCCTCTTATTTTGATTGTAAGGTTTTCTGACGTAGGAACCACCTCCTTGTTATGAGTTTGTACAACAATCAACAGAGTATGATTTAAGCCACTATACAATATTTCAATGCAAATCACCAATAATAATACAGAGGTAGTTTATAAAACCACTAAAGGAATACCGATATCTACTCAGTAGACTTGGACTTTGAAATAGAGTCTGAGAAGTGATATACAATATACCTTTCCCAAAAACCTAATGACATGCAGCTTGCCATAAAGTATCTAGGACCTATCTGCAATGGCAGCTTTATAGAGACATGCTTTTTTGTGTAAAAGATGGTCTTTGTTTGTTGCAGAAAACAATCTAAGTAAACATCTTTTGATGTAGCCCAAGGTAAATGCAACCTGTTTTATTTGCTGTTTTTAAAGAAGCAAAGCAAAAACTATTACAGATAATGCACGCTGTCTGGGATCTGCCTTCCTTCTAAAGAAACGGATTGTCTTACTTGTTAGATACTAAGAACAGAGTGATCTTTTATAGCGTATACAAAGATTTAAGCATAATTCTGTGCTGGGGAGGTATTCACAGTGCAAATTTTATTCACAAAATAAACAGTACCTTGATGGTTGTCAGCTTTCCATCTAATAACAAAACAGTGTTTGATTTGATGACATCAAAGCAAACTTTTCAGGTGAAGAGAGGTCAGTGAATCAGTACAGGTTATACTGGAATTGAGAGAGGATTAGCCATCACCTTAACGAGCATAAAGGCCTTTAAAGAAGGCCTCCTAACCAAGCAGTGCTTTGTATGCATTCAAAGTCCCTTTAAAATGGCTACATTGCCTTATTGTTGAAAGGTGGCATATGGAGAGTGGGCAGAAGCTGTCTTTAGGCTTAGCGGCACTTCCAGGCATGGCATAGGAGTACTGTAGACAGGCTCTTAGGCACCTCTCCCTTCAAAATTTGAAGGAGTTTGTGGCTTTTGGGGTCCTTTAAAGATTTCAGCCCAGAAAGAAGGGCCTTTAAAAATTAATAGCCTTTTTTAGTAGGTTACTAACACTTTTTTCCCCACCCAAAACTTCTCTTTTTATAGGTTCCTTATACCCAGTAATTATTATTTTATAAACGAAAAGGTGTCCAATTCTACAGGCTGCTTAATAAGCCTAATGCGGTGCTGAGTAGTCTGAGTTTTCCCTGCAGACTGGTTCACAAACCTGGGTAAATAATTTCTAAACAGATGTATGTTAACCCCCAAAACAAGTGCTATCCTAGTGCATAATTTCCCCAAACCTAGAACAGTGGCCATCTTTACATTGATTTTATGCTCAAGCATAATTCATGTCTTGGGCATATGTAACGCATTAGAAAGTATAATTTACTGCAATTTGGCCAAAGTCTGCAAATAACTTATAAGACGAATCTTTAAATCAGTGAGCATACGCAGCTACTTTGTTCATGCCAGTTGTGGCCCTCGTGCAGTTGAGTTTATTGTTTTTTCATGTAAAGGTGCTTCCCTAGATAGAAGTTCAGAGTTGCAGCCCAGCTAATTTTTCATTCTCAGTGGATTAAACTTCTATAGCTAAACCCTAGAGGTTCATACAATGATATTCCTAACCTTTCACAAGGCAATCTCCTGCCCTCATTTCTTAAAACACTCTCCATTTATGTGGACAAGTTGGAGAGAGTCTAGAGGAGAGCAACAAAAATGGTTAGTGGGCACATGACTTCTGAGGAGAGGCTGAGGGAACTGGGCTTACGTAGCCTGAAGAAGAGAAGACTGAGGGAGGATTTGATAGCAGCGTTCAACTACCTGAAAGGTGGATCCAAAGAGGATGGAGTTAGTCTGTTATCAGTGGCAAATGACAGAACAAGGAGCAATGGTCTTAAGTGGCAGCAAGGGAAGTTTAGGTTGGCTATTAGGAAAAACTTTCTTACTCAGAGGATGGTGAAGCACTGGAAGAGGTTACCTAGCAATGTGTGTGGTGGAATCTCCATTCTTGGGGTTTTGAAGACCTGGCTAGACAGAGCCCTGGCCGGGATGATCTAGTTGGGGCTGGTCCTGCTTTGAGCAGGAGGTTGAACTAGATGTGACCTCCTGAGCTCCCTTCCAACCCTCCTTTTCTATGATGCTGTTTATTTAAATCCAGGGAGAGCAGTGGTTGATCATCAGTACTATGAGATTCCTGAATGTCTCATACTTTTTTTTTTCTACATGCCTATGAGAAACTCTGTGATCATGGGTCAAAATCTAGGTCTTTCTTAAACACCATCTCTAGATTGTGGTGTACATTAAAGTCCATGGGACTGCGTATGTATATAGGGGACCTATATACGAGCAGCAGGGCTGCTGCAACATGCTGTAATTACAGTGTGGCAGAGCAGGCTCGATTTAATTGAGTCTGCTGGAGTGTGGTAATTACTGTGCTCTGGCATACTCCAGCGTCTTGAATATCAGTGCCCCTGCACTTAAAAATGGCGGCAGGGGCACTTTAACTAAAGCTTGTTGAACGAGCTTTAGTTAAAGCAACCTTTTGCCATTTTTAAGGGCCGGGATGCTGATACACGAGATGCTCTGGGTGCTTTAATTAGAGTGGCTTTTGGATCCACTCTAATTAAAGCACCCTCTCCCACTCCCCCCTGACAAAGCATGTGTATAAACACTCACAAAGATTATTTTTATGGCTGATGATGAACACAAACATAATTTTTTGGCAGGATGGATATAAAACACCAAGTATAAAGGCCAGGCTTAGCCACTCCAGCCTCTGCAACTAACCAACCAGGCCAATGTCTTTCCCAAATCATAAAATGAAAGGCAGTAAGAGTGAAAACAGATATTTAGAAGGAAAGGAAGTAAAGGGGTTTATTAGCTGAACCATCCAAGGGAAAATGGGTCAGGCCATAATGTAATATGTAAGTCATGACAGGACTTCACTTACATTATTGCATTCAATAAAAAACAGATCATCTGTGATTTGTTATTTACAGTTCAGTGCCATAGAATCAATTACTGAGATGCAATTTAATTAAGACGGGTTAACACTTAATCTAAGGCACTAAACCCCCTAACACGTAATTTCAGTTTACTAATCATTGTAATGCTAATGGCTATTTGACATCTGTTCAATTAAATTGAGCAATTCATTCTGGTGCCAGTTTGCTAAGTATCTTTTTTCCCCCAGTTCACAAGTACTGGTACTTCTGATCACAGTAAATCATAGACTGGATAGCAGTAATGGAATCTGCTCTTGTGTTAACCCAAGCTCCTTCCAGCATATTTGATTAGATGGATCATGGGTATAATTAACTCTTTTAATATTAAGGTAAGAGACAATTTTTTAAGTACTTTTCTTCTTGCCAGAGACATGCCTGCTATTCCCAGATGGGCCAGTGTATACTAACTGCAGTCACCAGCTCTTGTCATACACACATGACCTATATGCAGTGGTATTTTATGAGAGTCTCAGAAGATTGAAAAATTCAGAATGAAGCCTTCAAGATATGGAACAATGATTCAGCGTGTGGGTTGAAGTAGAATAAGAATGAATAACAGTTTAATTTTTTATTGTGGTTTTATTTCTTCATCATCCAAAACTAGCAATGCCCCAGCTTTATTAGACTATAGTAGGAAGGAGCAGGGGGAAATTCAACTCCCTGATTATTAATGCTATAGTTGCAGGATCCCAGTAGCTGAAGGGCACTTCATTGGAAAGATGCACTGAATTTGATTTTCAGAGCTCTTTTGAAATCAAAGGGAATCCACTATCTCCAAATATCAAGCCCTAGAAGATGAGTGGTCAGTCCTTTATAAAATCAGGTACTTTAAGGGGAGTCAAACTGGGCATTCAAAAATGGAGGCAACTAAATCACTACTTACTTTAGTATAGGTTTCAAAGATTGTATGTAGTAATGCCTGCTCAGGTAGTTGGATGGATTCCCTCCAACTTGATTCATTTTTCATCTTTGAAAATAAATGATCTGTCTCCTTTTGTCTTTATTTATAACTGGCTCTGGGGACTCCTCTTTTTATTTGTTGTGGCAATGAAAGACACCATGTTACCCTCCCAGCTGTTATCTTTTAAGGACAAGGAGCTTTTATTGAATTTTTTGTCAGTTTCCAAATACTTCGCTCCAAAGAGCAAATTAAACTTGGGCACTTTTATGGACTTACTTGTTTCTTCCCCTTAGGACACTATTACAGAGGGTTTCAAAATCAACTTGAAACATAAGAAAAATGTTTGATTTGTCTTGTAGATGTTAGCTGCTCCCAAATCAAGGTGTGGAAAAGTTTTAAAGCAAACACAAAAATAGGCTCAAGTTTGCCAGCTTCTCAAAACTTTGGAAAAGCTAGGATCAAATTTCAGGCAACCATTGAATAGAAGCCACATTTCCACAGAGATTCCCTTTGAGGTTTTCTCCATTCTGGAAGTCAATACAGCCAAGTGAGGCAATTCTGCTTGTGAAAGCTTTGTCAAATCTATGTAAGCCAAATTGCTACGTTTAGAATAATTCTAATCCTAAAGTCTCAATTCCCTCTCTTGATCATAAAATTAACACAAGGGTGCACCTACACTTTGGAAATCACCATGCTTGGAGAGCCACCAGATGGTAACACATTTGATTTGATGTTTTTTTGTGGTAATGTAGATAAAGCCAGACATATTTAACCTTATTCTTACATTTTTCTACAGCTTTGTATTTGCTATGGATTTCAGAATACCAGTAAAAGAGAGCTTAATCTTCTCTAGTGTGCAAAAGAAACAATGTCAATTAATGTTTCTAGATTCTGCTGCTGCATTTTCCAGTGGTGTGGATTGTCAAAGA
>NW_017728917.1:2083120-2087372 GCF_001723895.1 Crocodylus porosus
GAGTTCCTTATTGACAATGTTGGGGTGTGTGGCAGGGCACTGTTTGTGCCTGCCACTTTAAGAACTAAGCCAAGCAGCCAGCAGGTGCCTGATTGCAGCAGCCATTTTAGATTCAGGACTGCCTATATAAGCAGGGCATTTTCCTGCTGGCAGGGTGGGTAGTAAAATTGTCTGGTTGAAAGGCTGGTGGTATCATCCTTGTATTACATTGTCTCATTGTATAATTTGTGTAACTAAGGAAGGGTGAACAGTACACCAGCCTTGGGTACTGACTTGGGGTGGTAAAATCATCCCTTGCCTCTGTGGAGTTCAGGGATTGTTTTGGGTAAGGCTCCTACCTCCCACCCCATCTTAAAATCATACCCCTCACCTCTCTCAGAACAGCACCTCTTTGCACCTCACTCCACTTTGCTTTACTGCATTTTTTGCCCAGGGCACAAACCCTGCTTGTTATGCCTCTGCTTTATAATAATCTTTTTTGTTACCTTACACAAAGCTACAGCTTTGATGTGCAGTGCACAAAAATTCTGCATTACCACTGCTGCTCCTCTCTAGTAATTTTCCAAGTGATTTGCTTTCCTCAATAGCATTAACTATATGGAGGTCTAACAAGTTGTAATTAATGTATTCAGACACTTTCTTCTGTGACAGGCTAGAATGTGAGTGACAGCAAGAAGGGAAAAAGCAGCATAAAATTGAATGCTCAAGAAGATTATCTTTACAACCCCTCCCCCCCCCGACAACTCATTGGCTCTTGAATAATATTGTATTGCATTGAAAAGGAAGAAAAGGGCTGTACCTGTATCATATAAAGGGAAGAAAAAATGTATGGTTTTGTTGTTTTTTGTGGGAAGAAAAGATTCTGAAAGGGAAACTGTTTTTTTTTTTAAATATTTAAAATATTTCAATATTTAATACCACAAATAATTCATCAAATAACCAAAATGCAAATGGGGGGGGAAAGTACACATGCTTTTATACTGCTCCACTTGTATGCCACTCTGAGTTAAGAATTGTTTCCTTTGCATTTCTGTAGAAAAGCACATAACAGAGTAGGGAGTGCATCCTTTATGGTGCATCACCAACTCTGGGAGAGCCTGAACCTGCAACTCGGTACTTAATGAGTTATTGGACATATAACTTGAACTCATTCGATCAAGAAGTAAAGAATAAAGTGATTTATTAGTACATATTTTGTTTAAGTGCTTGGACATCTTTTTGTTTATTGGAGACATTAAAGTGTCCTGGTCCAATTAAATCTAACCAACTGTAATGTGGTTTGAAGGGCAGATGAGAATATATAAACTCTTTTTCACCATCACAACCCAGAATGGGAGATGATCGTAACTTGACCATTTCAGCTTCTGTGGACGGAGGAAGAAGGTGGATAACAAAGGAAGCACTAGTAGTCTGTGCTGAAAGTGGGTATATCCTCTTATTTAAAATACTGTGTACAAGATAGTAATGAATGTAAGGGATGGTAATGAATATGTTCCCCAAAGAAGTCCCCAGTGCAGTATGCCTACTTCCAACCTCTACTTAGATGGTATGTTCTGTCTGTCTCTCTCCACATGTAGGTCTTTCTCATGTGAATGTTTCTATCTAATAAGTAATTAAGCATCATTGGTCAAATTCTTAGATAGCATAAACTTTCAAAGCTCTCTTGTATGCCAAGTGCCCAGTATTGTCCTTCCATAATGACCAGGGTAACATGGTATGAGGCAACTTCAAAGACTAGAACTGGAAATATTTGTAGCAGACTTGGTTTTGCTTTAGTTGCTGTTTTGAAAATTCAGTGAAAATGAATGTACGGTGACTGCCTCTAATGGCAAAGGCCAGATGGGAGCGTGACAACAAAACTATGAAGTGCCATTTCTAGAATCAAAATGAGGTGTTAGATATTTGGTTCTTCATTCCATAGCGCATGGGCATATTTTACAAGGACTGATTTAGTTTGTGCAAGGTTTCAAGTGCAGGCTGCTTTTCTGAAGTGTCATGTATTAGTGGAAGGAGCTGTGGTACCACAATGATGAGAACAGGATCAGACTTTCTACAGAATAAAAATAAATGTGAATTCTGTCTGAAACTCTCTGGTCCGGAAATAGGGTTGGAAAACTCTACGACAAACTCTAGAGAGCTTCTTAATTCTTGTTGGTACAGATGACCAGTTTTTGCTCTATTTATGCCTCTTGTTCTGGCACAAAATGGAAAAGGCAAGGGCAGAGTCATGTATACCTATGAAAGGAAGTGTATGTATTTCAAAAGGTATACTGAGGTGGCTAAGTAATTCAGGGAGCATAGCAGGAGGATTCTTGTATAGCATTTATTCAGGGTATTTGTCCATCGATAAATAGAGCATTCCACCCTCAGGGCTGTCAATCAGGCAAATGCCAGTATTAAATTCACAGATTGGAAATAAGCTTGTGTATTTAGAATTTCTGGAAAAGTTCTGATTTCTTTTAATCTTTCCGTTAAAGGAGTTCAAGCTATTTTTTTTTTCATTTGCTTTGATCTTGTTTGTTCATTCCTAGAATAATAATGCAACACTTTCAATAGAGGGCCAGCATTTGTCTTTTTCAGATTGTTCTTGAAGTAAAGATCCTAGTCCAGATTTCCTTAAAGACCATCTGCAGTTATGATTCAGTCTTAATGGAGAAAAATTCAAGCCAGCTAAGCAACTTCAAGTCAGAATCAAGACTTCCCCTAAATAAATCTGCTAAATACTTGTAGTCTTACTCCAGTTCAGACTTGC
The DNA here is from genome assembly GCF_001723895.1 of Crocodylus porosus. Lineage (NCBI taxonomy): Eukaryota > Metazoa > Chordata > Crocodylia > Crocodylidae > Crocodylus > Crocodylus porosus. The sequence goes on from NW_017728917.1 coordinate 2,085,873, forward strand.
TCTGGTGAGACAATTCTGCTATATAGTCTGTCCTGATTTGATAGAGGCCTTCTTTTTGTGAACCTCTGTATATATGAGCCATGAGAACAATCCAAGTCAGTGTTTTTGAGGATCCACTGCTACATCTTTTCCTTTATGGAGAACCACTCTTTTAGCACACTGGGACTGTGGGGAGGAAGTTAACTGTTACTTTTTATTTTTTATTTTCAGAGTATTTGGATGATTGATCTCTATGTTGGTCCAGAGTCATCCCTTGTGGTCATGTCTACACATGATAGTAATGTGAAGCAATAAACTCTGGTGCACTTTGCACTGGAGTTCATTGTGCCTGGTGCTGTGTTTACACATGGGCCCAGGGCCACAGCACATTAAGCTGGGGCAGTACAGACCTGATTGGCAGGGTGTCCAGGGGGTCAGCCCGGAGCTACTCCACCCCAGTTCAACTGTGGAGGGGCTTGCTGGGGCCTTCCGGGTGCTACAGTGTGGGGCTAGGTTGCAGGCAGTCCCCACACCTTAGTACCCTCGTGCTCGAGCCAGCCCTGTCACTGTCTACACATGTGTTTCACTGCATATAACTACTCTGCTGTAGGACAGTACTTGTGTCAGGCAGTACTATTTTACCCCAGAGTTAATTAGTTTACTGTGGCCTAAAACCCCACATGTATAGATAGTAACCATTTACTGTGGAGCAAATTAGTCAGCTCTGCTATAAAGCATCTCATGTAGATGCACCATGTGTGACTTTGGTAGGGAGTAAAGCTGTTCTGATTCCTTTAAGAAGGTTTAATGCAAAAATTAGAAAAGCACCTTAGTCTTAGTTAAGGAATAAATTACAGCTTTGTGTGTTGCAAAAGGGAGCCAGCACTGGTGGAGAGGCCTTGTAATTGTAGGCTCCCTTCAAGAATTTACAGGGGCAGCTCATCTAGCTGTACTTGTAAAAATGCAAACTCTGTCTTCAGTCCCACATATGGCTTTCAGGGCCTTCTCATGGTACTCCTATGTTTTTAAGCAGTGGGGCCAAAACTTGCTTTTTCCCACCTCTTGACCTATCTTCTCTGGGTTGGTAAGCACTGACAGTAGGGGGAGCTGCTTCTCATTCCTGAAACTGGGTCTCCCCCCTCCTAGGGAAGGAATAGCTAACTAACCTCGCTCGTTTGCTTGTCTACACAGATTCTCTTGCAGGGGTCATCTGCACTTTAATGTTTATTTCTGAACCAATAAAATTCTCAATTGCTCTGGCACATCTTGTAATCCACAGTTCTCAGTCCTGAGATTGATTATCTGTATTCTTAGATAAAATCAAAGTGAGTACTTAAAACAGATTTCCAGTCCATTATTTCTCTCAGACAGCTTAAATGGTACTTTGAAACTCAATATTAACTTGGTAGATGATGCAAAATACATATCCATGGTCTTTTCTGGCCGACATAAATTTGTTTTCAAGCTGGATGGCTTTAATGCTGATACTTCAGTACCAATGCAACAGTGGAGTAATTGTTC
>NW_017728917.1:2087737-2106076 GCF_001723895.1 Crocodylus porosus
TAAGCGTGTGTTGTGTTGGAAGGGAAGGGGCATGGGGGGGAGGGGGTAGATCAGTGCCCCCCATGGTGAGGGCAGGGGCTGGGAAGGCACCCCCTGGGCAGGGGGTGGGTGTGGGACAGAGCTGCAGCTTGTCCAGGGGATGTGGGGGGCGACTCTCACTGCTGCACGCACCCTGGGAGGGCATGCAAGGTCTATTTGCATGCTGTTTCTTCCGGAACATAGCCACTATATAAATCAAGGCCCAACTCCAGTTATATTTTACTCCATGAAGGAAGGCTGATTTTTAATATGATGTTTAAGCTATTTAACAATTTAAACACTAGTGCACTAATAGCATGATCTATCTACTCTGGATATATTCCTAATAGCATCCCTATGAGTATTTATGATGACTAATGATTTGCAGTTGTTGTAGCAATAAGGACGGACTTTGTTTACAGATGCTGCTATGGACTTACCAAAGGAAGCATCTTCTTTGATCTTTTAATGGCCTAACTTATTCAGCCCTTGTATGACTTTGGTAGAGCACAAATTCCAAACCTTTTGTACTTGGTACCCTCAATGTCTCTTTCATTTCATAATTCTGATTGCACTTTAGTGACCCATATTTATTGCATGGGTGACTTATGTACAATAGCAAAGAGAACTCATGTCTCCCAAAGAGAATTAGGTATGAACAATTCACATGCAATGTCCATATCATTTTACTTATTTACAACTGTCCACAAGGTTCCCTCTAATTTCACCTCCATACCCATGAGTGTTCCTACTGCCAAAAAAGAGAAGAAACTGCCAAAAAAGAGAAGAAACTGAAGGTGGTGATGGGATTTTGATTTTGATCATGTTGAGATTTCAGAGAACACTTTAATTCCAAAACACATTGGTTCTTGAGCAAAATATTTTGATTCTTAAGTGCCACAAAGCATTTTGCTTTGCTTTGGGGTGTTCAGTTTTTTTAAGGAAAACCTGAATGTTCCTCAAGCAGATGCTTCTTATGAGGGATTTCATTTAGTTAGAGGTTCAGTTTTCTGTTGAAAAATATGTTAGCTGAAAATTTTTTAAGCAGCCCAAGGAACTGGTGGTATGTCTCTGCATATATAGGAAGAATCCATTATGAAAGAATTTACTACTCAGCTATTAAGTGCAAGATTTCCTTAAATAAACATATAAGAGATGAAAAACTAAAGAAAAGTTAAAGAAAGATCTGCTTTGCTGAATTGGAAGAGAAATTCTCGTCCCACGTCAGTGCTCCTGATACAAACATCTGGTACCGGGTGGCATTTCTGCACACGTTTTTTCATCAAAAATACAAAATTTATACTGCTGATGCTTTTTCCAAATTCATATTGATTTGATAGAATTGGTCATTCAGAGGAAGGAAATAAAAGACAAACACAAATAGAAATATCTTCAGAATGAAATATTTTGATTTTTTTTTTTTTTTTGGTTTGTAATTACATCTGTTTCATAAGTTACGTTAAGATGATTCAAAATGTTTAAAAATGATTGGCATCCAAATGTTTTAGGCTCCACTTTTTTTTCCAAGACAGAATATTTTATTTTATCCAATATTCATCAAAACACTGAAACATTTATTTTTGGCCTGAATTTAAATGATCTTTTAAAACTTTAAATTACCAATGAATCAAATATCTGTCACTTAATCAGATCTACTTGAAACCTAAGCATCATAAGAATTATCCTTATGTTGTACAGGGTTATACTGAGCTTTATGAACCAGAAATCAGAGAAACCGTTCTGAAAAAAAGCAGTCTTTGATCCATTTCTTACTGAGAGGAAGTGTAAACCGAGACTAGGACAACAGTAGCAGAATATTAGTGATGGTATTAATGAGAGCAAATAGCAGTTGTACATGGTAAAGAATGGGTTTGTAGCTCATAAATAGGACACAACTAGAAGAGTGTAAATAAAAAAAGAAAAAGGAAAAGAGATTCATGCCCAGATTCTGATCAGTGTTTCACTGGGTATAAAATCGGTATTTCACTGCAGTAATTCTGGATCTTCCGGATTACCATTCGAGTAACTGGGGGCAAAAGCTAGACCAGAATGATGAGGGTGTGATCAAAAAAATGGTTGAAATTCATGAATCAAGAAGAAAACCAGAAGTTGCTAAAACATGTAGTAAAGGATGACAAGATTATAACTCGTGGTAAATGATATTACTTTTGTCACCTTGAATTTCTTTTTCCTTTGAATACCATGGTACAAAATAAAAAACAGCATGCATTATAACTGCATAATTTTACAATCACATGTTACAGCAGCTGCATCTATGACGCCCTTAATGGAAGTTTTACAACCAATATATTTTTTATAATATCATATTTTAAAACTCAATAAAAATAAAGTTTTAAATAATGTGTGTCTATCACAGAAGACTCAGGCCTTGCAACTGAGGCTATATTCCCTAAAGTGCTGTTTCTAAGCAGTGTTATTTAATCTACAGGTAAAAGTGAAAACAAATAGGTACCAATGTTTATATTTGCACCCTTGGGACATATGACTAAGGAACCATTTGTTCCAGTCTTTTTAATCAGTTTTAAGTAAATGGTCCAAAATGCACCTTAAACATCTATATTTTCTAATTGATGCTTTTAAATGTGAAGTTTCATAGCAGTCACAAAAGAGATTTACAGTTCAGGGTAGGGGGAAAGAAAACAACAAACACTTACCACTTACTCTTTGATGGATCTGTTCCAGCAAGGGAAATGACAGAATAAAATCAGGAGCTACAGCTTGTCTGCAGATCAAAATGCAGAGCGTGAAAGATTCTACTGTGTTCATCTGATTAACTGTTCTGCAAATCTATAACTGCACTAGAGTCAGAGATGCACAAGCAATGCTAATACTTGATTTAGCAGAACTAAATCAATTTCTTTTATGCAAGACAAATTTCTTTAGGCCAGCCTGTCTTTCCTCACAAAAGGCATCCCCCGCTGAATTCAAGAAGTTTGGTCCTACTATTAATTCTTATTAAATAAGTGTAAAGGATTTCAGCCTATATTAGGTATGACACCACAAGGTGGGTCAGGAGATGTGTTGTTCATTATGCAACTGTTTTTATCTCTGCTGTACTTCAAAGTGGTGAAATTTTGTTTCTTTAAACGTAAAGCTAGTAAAAGCCTTGTAAATGAAGTCACTGTTTTTACCAATACTATTTTTAAGCAATAGGCTGGCTGTTTACTCACTTACTTTGAAGCTAAATTGAGGACCTACAGAATTAAGTCACAATCACTTCAGTGCTCAGGTCACTTCACACAGACAGACAGTGCCATAGCAATGAAGTTTGATGCCTGGGGCAAAGCACTCAGCGGTAGCCCACCCTCTCCCTGTGCACAGATCCAGGGATACATGCTCCCCCCCATACTTGCCCAGGAGTGCATGCAGTGGCAGGAGGTGCTCTTCCTCCTCCCTGCACCCCCCCCCCGCCCCAAACAAGCCACTCGCAGCTCTGTCCCACGTCCCATCCTGACTGGGCAGCGCTTGTTGGCACCCTTTGCTTCAGCACCTGGGGCAGTCACCCTGCCCACCCTCTTGCTATGGCACTGCAGACAGAGAAATTATGCATTTCGCCCAATGTCAGGCAGAAGGCAGGACAGGTGATAATTTAGAAGCTAATTTGTTCATAAAAGTATACACTTTCATAGACAATAGCTTACTTCATCAGATGCTATGAATGGCCTGGCAGAGGTGCTAAATAGAAAGGAATAAAATCATTGAAATAGGAACAAAAAAAGGAGGAGGAGAGAATGGAGGGAGGAGGCATTGCTGAAAGGTGAAGGAGGGTTGAAGCAAAAAAGAAATACAAAGCAGTTAATTCTTTGAGCATAGGCAATGTGTGGCAGGGCACACGCTCCCCCCCCCACAAAATTGGCCCTTGCTGACCAGGGAGTGGGGAGCGCCAGCTGGTGGCCCCCTCTCCCCCTGAGAAATGCTGGTGACACTTCTGTTTTGTTGGTGGCACCTCTGGTTTGCTGCCAGTGTTTCTGAGGTTAGCAATAGTCCACTGGGGACCCCCCCCGCCATGTCAGTGATCAGCCACTGGTGCCCCCCCCCCCCCCCCCCAGAGCCAGGAGGCACCAGTTGCCCATGCCTCTCTGAGATATAAAGATTATAAAAGCTTGTCCAAGTAACAGGTTATGAATACAGAGTCTCTGATGAGACCACACTTAACACAGTCCAGTATGTGGACAATTTCTTGTTTCCCAACTTTATGTTCAAGTTAGTATTTAAAGTTTTGTTGTTTAAGAACAGCTGCTCTGTGATCAGTGATGGGGCATCCAGGGAGGTTACTGCGTTTGGTTACAGGCTTTTGTGCTTTCTGCAACTGAGGTACAACTGGTGTCCACTCAGTCTTCAAGGAGCGAGTGCACAAGGGAGACTAAGCATTTACCTTGTGATTTGCACAACACCACCTTCTACTGCTAAATGCATTTAAATGGGGTGAAGGCAACACCAAAGGGTTGTTTGCTTATCTCCACTTCACACACTACTAATTACATTTATTATCAGTGTACAAAGCATTTCCTACCACTGGTCTTTTGTTTTTAAAATCTTTGGAACTATTCTTGCAACTAGCAATGTAAACTCTTGGACATCCCAGTTTTTAGGTAGACTGATTTAAACTAGGTGAGGATCTAGTGGTGCATGTAACATCAGCTCCATTTCCACAATGCCACCCTTCTAAAATAAGTTTTGCAGATTAGCCTATGAAGCAACTCAGAAGTTAAGTACAGGCAGTCAAAATACCCAAGGCTGAATCAATTCAATCTTTGAAGGTTAGTCTAAGCTTCACAGATTAAATTGGAACAGAAGTGAACAGACATTTGCCTTTGACTCAGGAAATGCAGCTAGATGCCCGCAGTGTCTGAGGCCAGACGCCAGAGGGGTGCTACAGCACAGCTCCCTGGCACCTAGCCAGAATGGGCTATGTGTTTGCTCCCTCTTCCTGGTACCCCCAAGGTCTCTGGGATTTGCAGGCCAGATTCACAGCAGCAGGACTCTTCCTGCTTCCAGGCACAGGCAGGGGCTGCTTCTAGGTGCCCCTGGGATTTGTAGTCCACTGTTGCAGCCAGCAGTAAGTTTGAGTGGGGGAAGGTATTTTTAATCTCCTTCCCTGGCCCCAGACCACCGCTGGGGTTTGCATGGGCAGGCAGTCCCTGCTTTCTCCCCGCTCCCGCAGCCCTTCTTTGCTGAAGTAGGCTGCACAGCCCAGCCCAGGGCTGGAAAGCACACTGGGATGCTGTGGGACTGTGATTTAACTTGAATCAGGAAGGGGTCTGGGGCAGAAGTTGCATAAACCACTTTGACCCAAACCAGTTAAGTCTGGTACTATGTTCAACCAGGTTTATCTTAAACCAGTTTCAGCCATTCTGAAACTGGTTTATGTGAACTGAACTTCTGTTGTTACAAGTTTAAATCAGTTTCTCATCACTTAAACCGGTATATTTATAATTTCTGTACTTAACCAGAGAGTTTCTGCTGAAAGTAACTCAACAATAGTTAGACAGCTGGTATGTCATGCTGACAATATAATAATCATTCTGCCTGGTGTCATCTCATTATTTCCTAGTCATCCCTGTGTGCTTGTTGTCTCCCACCTTATACTTCAGTTGTAAAGCCTTTAGAGCAAGGTACATTTTTTTTTCCTTATATGTTTGTAAAGTGCCCAGCATAATGGATGCCATGGCAACACAAATAATAAAGTGATACAGGAAATACAGCATCATCTTTCTGGCAAAGTAAAGCGGCAGCTATAAAATGTTCTTCTCTATGGCCATGTCTACACGAGACACTGACTATGTAGTTGTTACTGTGCAGTCATTTAGTGCTTGTGTATGCAAGTTACTATGCAGAGTTACTGCACAGTAGCAGTCTCAAACGCCTTTTTGGTGATGCTGGCTGTGCAGTAGCTCATGGCATCATGCTTTGTGCCATGCAGCACTATTGTACAGTAGTAACAAGCAACCACGCTGTCATAATCTCATTAGATGTAGATGTGGCCAATGAGTAGGAGGTTGGACCTGAATATTCTTACCCCCCTCTACAAGAGTAAAATGTTCTTGTTTATGTGCAGTGGTATGAAATGATTCAGTCTGCACCTTTGCCACTGCCTGTGGCTTTCTCAAAAAGCAGAAACAGTGAAAATGGTTGTGCTTCTTTTCAATGAATGATTAAAAAGGAGATAACTACACTATTTACTATTAAGTATGCAACATGCTTAATAGTACACTCATTAGTGTAGTAAATATGCTAAATGTAGTGTAGTAAATATGCTAAATGCCGCAGGTGATTAATTTTGCAGATTTTATGTTTTTCTATCTAATTTTAGGTCTGATATGTGTCTATTAGCTATCATCTTGGCAGTTAAGTGATGTTTATTTCAGCAGCACCTAAGGCAAGTAGTAGGAAGTACTGTAGTTTGTGAACCCCTATGTGTAGTATCTGTAGCTATCCCTTTATGGAATATAGATAGCAAAAGGTATTGTAAAAAAGAAAAAGTAATTTGAAATATTTACTCATGATATCCATGTGATACTTACTGGCCTGCATTCAGGAACCAGCATTTTCAATAGCAATAATATTCCCTACCTGCCACCCTGAAAACAGTTTCTATGGATGAAATCTTTATATACATGTTGGGAGAGACTGATTTCTGCTAGTAGGTAAATGGGCAAAACAAACTGAATAGTACTTCTTGAATTCCATTTCTCTTCAACCCAACCATTGCTTAAGCATGTCTTGCATTGAACTGGGGAATATTGTTGAACTGACAGAAAAACTGACCCTCTGGATTTGTCTACTTTGATTGCAGATTGAGTTGTCTCTGCTGTGATTTCATGTCTTGACCTGGATCTGATTTTTGAACATGCCATTCCACATATCCCTTTGCCAGACAGTGATCATGGATCCTTGTAGATGTCAGTATTGGGTGCAATTAAAAAAAAAACAAACAAAAAAGCCCTATTTCTTCTCACTATAAAATTCTCATAGAATAACAGCAAAGTACGATCAAAGGGACCTCAAGAAATCATCTGGTCCAACACTTTGCTCAAGACAGAATAGTTCTCTGTCTAAATCATTCTGGGCCAAAGTTTGTCTAATCACTACTGAAAGACTTCCAGTGTTGGAGACTCCAGGACTCCTTTTAATCTGTTCCAGCACTTAATCACTCTCATAGTTAGAAATATTTCCTAATGTTTTATCTAAATCTCCTTTGCTGAACTTTAATTTTCCTCTCTCCAGCAAGCCTAGAGGGTCACCATCCTTTTAAAAATAACTCTTCTTTTTTTGTACTTGAAGATGGCTTTCAGATTCCTGTATTCCACATCTGCCTGTGACAGTACCAAAGCACAATAGCTCTCAAGGACCAATGCAGAATTCCTGTTTACATGCAAGTTCTGGTGTGCAGTTAAATTTTATATTAACCTCCAGTGTTATTGTATCTGTGACAGTCTTCCCTGATACCGGGCTTTGATTCAACCACTTTAACTTACCTTTACAAATAATACTTTACTGTTTCAGCAAGATGGGAATTGTTTTGTTAAAATCCAAGTATTGAGGGCTGATTATTTTCTTGTGCTATCATGTTATGGTATCATTCAAAATCAAATAAGGTAAAATCCAGTCATGAAGAACCTAATACACTGGAAACAATGTGTTGAGAAACTGGAAGACGATAACTTATTTATAAGGTTAGATCTTTTCGCAAGGAGTTGGAGGCATTTGAGATCATGAGCTGCCTTAGCAGTCATGTTTTTTGAAGCACCACTGTTCTCATCTGCCCACAAAAGTATTCTTGATCGAATGCCTAAAAAGTACTGGACAATTATGCCAAGAATTAAGGTACAGCTAGCCCCCTAAGAAAAACAATTCAGATTCCTGGAAAGTTTATCATGGGAAGTTGTTGATCTGCTTTGTAACCATTAAATCTATATGTACTGAATTGGGCATCACATTGCCAATGCTGACCTGAAGCTTCTGCTGCTACTGATAGAAAATGCATCTGGTTGAACCATTTATTGCAGATAAATATTTTGCTATGCAGTTAGCTGTGTTCTAATGGGCAGATCATTCACATGCCCACTCTGGGGCTTCTCGCATGTGGGGCTCAGGTGGCCATAGCCGTGCCTGGCCCCCAAATTCCCTCCTCAGGTCTTAAATTTCCTGTGGGGCTCAGGCAGACTCAGCCTTACCTGGCCCCCAATCCTCTGCACTCCTTCTCAGGGCTGGGGGTCAGTGCACCCCTGAATGTTGTGCCCTCTCTGGCACCGGGGTCCCCACACTACTGTGGAGCCCCTATGAGGCCTCCTCCAACCCCTAATAGCCTCACCCAGTCCTCCAGTGCTATAAAACTACAAACAGAAAACTCAAGCCCCTGGGGTATAACATAAAATCTAAGCCATCTGGCTAACCATCATTCAAATCCCTACCAGGGCTTCCTCCACCCGGTATCCTCGAACAGAAGCTGCTCAGGCCATCAGGCTTCTCTGCCCTGCTTACTCCAGCAGAGCTCCTTCTCCCTTGGCTGCTAGCAGGAAACTGCCTCCCTGGCCTCAGCCTGGATTATATGTATAGGCCAGGCCCTGCCCCCTTCCGGTCAGCTGACCAACTGTGGTTGCCCCAGCAACCAGCACCTGTACCTCCTTATAGGCGCAGAGCACTGAGGTGCCCTGTGACAGAGGAGAGCACCTTGGTATTATTTTTATACTTTATTCTGAAGCAGAAAAAGTGATAGGTATTGTTCAGCCTGAGCCATTTGATGAGCACTAATGCGAACATTGATTTTATATCCTATCAAAAACACTAAAAAAATGGCTATTAAAATATTTAATTGCAAGGTGCTTTTTCTTCTTTTCTTTCTTCATCCTTCTTGAACATATTGTTCTTCATCTTAGAATATGCTGTACTTGTAACTTTGACAGCCCATCCAGGAAAGAGACAGTCAAATGGTACAAAAGGGTAAATAGCAGCACTAGTAAAAGGATATAAAATCTTGCATTTTGGAGATTCAGCAGGTTGGTTTTGCTTGTTAGAGGATTTGTAGGACTTAGAAAAGAAGTTTTACCACCTGAAGTTTAAAAGTAATACCTGGAAACTTCAGCTTGCCTATTTATTGCTGTTGTTGTTTCCAAAGGACAGCAACCCAGCAGCATGGAGGAAGGGAGGAATCATTACTACTGATGTAAAGTGAGAAAGATTTTCAGGCAGAAAGGGTGGCTAAACACGCGTCATGCATTGATTTTTTTTTTTCAGTGTGAGCTAAGAGTTTAACCGTTCTTTGTGCCTTCAAATATTTCTTGTTAGATGGATGTTTATATTGCCTTCTCACCCATGCAGCATAATCCTGTGGGCAGAGTCCTGAATCCATTGAACTGTCTGTGGGGGGTTGGCCTTCCTCTAGGGGGTGGGAAGGGGAGGCGGGTCCTGCTCTTTGGATTGCTCAAGCATATTTTAACACCCGTTGCAGGAGCAGAACACCAGCTGCCTTTGCCCCCTGCTTTTATGGCTGTGGGGCAGGGTTGACCATGAAGTTGTAGTAATAGGTTAGACAACAGACAAGGATTTGTATGCAATTGTTTGGGTAGCGATGATAGGGGGCCGAACTAGATGGCCTTAGAGGTCCCTTCCAGCCCTCCTTTTCTATGATTCTATGGTTCTTACTTGGATATAACATGTACTTAATTTTAGGCATTCAAGTAGGATGTTGTTCTAGTTAGAGTCCAAACTTAGAATCTGGAGAGAGTTGATTCAAATGCCAGCTCTTTTACAGATGTTCTGGAGTGGTTTTTAAGAACAGGTTAGACGGGCGTCTTTTGGGGTTGGTTTAGATCTCGACTCAGTCCTGGGGGATAGATAGATTCCTAGATGATCTTTTGAGGTCTCTTCCAGCCCCACACTCTGTGTTTAGTCCTTAGCAGTCAATGGGACCCATCTATTTTCAGATTTTATAGTGAGTATACAAGTGTGGGTTCAGCTCCCTTCTCTCAGCTAGAAGCAGATGGTGAATTTCCCCCTCTTCATCTTCCCATTTCATTTTATTTTTGGCGACTGAGGGAAGAGACTGGTATTTCAAAATGAGAGCTGCTGACAATTTCATCATGAAGCTGGATCACTTTGAGATTTGTATATCATGAGAGACAGTCAACACTCCAGGAAGTAAGGCGGGGGAGGCAAGGGGTTAAAGGTGATAAATACTATCTTGGTGTTACTTGGATGAAGTTCCATATGAAATATTCTAAGGTAGAGTCTTTAAACTAGCCTTTGGGAAGAAAGATGTTAGCAGCCTGGCAGGGTTTTATGAGTTTATTTAGAAAATAAAAGGTGCATCATTTGCACCATCTGCTGTAGAAGTATCAATCAAGAAAAGGGCAACTAAATCCTGGGAACATTAGTATTGGAATGCAGTTTGGAGGTAAAACTACATCCAAATAAACAAACTGCCTTGCTGGCCAACAGGCTGGGACTCTTCTTAGGAGAGATGAGGCAATGTAGCCAGAAACGTGTTTCAGATATTTTGCGCTGCTCTTGTCAGTCTTCCTTATCCAAGTTTTAGCATTACTTAACTAGGGAAACATTTTTTTTTTTTTGTAATGGGTAAAGGTGCAGCTTCAGTATTTCCTATAGCATGGATTCTCTTTGCAAGACATGGCATCATTATTTCACATCACAAAACAATAGTATCAGGACTAGAAAAACAGTGTGTTTCCCTTTTTCACATAGCTGGCTGAGAACCATTACAAAGAAAACCAGGCTTCTGCATGTTTTTTCCCATACAGTCTGCTAAGTGGCTCACTTACAACTAAGAATAAGCATATACATATGTGTACATGTAAATCTAATGGGTAAGCAAATGCAGCTGTGTAAAGAGCACGTGTGTGTTGAATAGGCATCTATGAAAGTCTGGCCCTTCATGTGGTATTGAGACAGTTCTTAGAATTCATGTCTATGGAATTGCAAAAAGCAGAGTGGAATTTTAGTTAATAGATATGACCAAAGATGGCAACTTCAGATCCAGAAGCAACTGTGTCTTTGGATATCGGTAACTTGGATTTAGATGAATAGAACATGTGGCTGGAAGAGTCCTGGAAGAGACGGTTGGAGGCAAATATGTCATGCAATCCATATATAAACTTATTAAGCTTCAACTTAAAACTAAGTTTGTTATTTCATTCCAGTACTCCCCCTGGAAGGTTGCCCCAGAACCCCATTTTTCTGAAGGTTAGAAACCTCCTCCTAATTTCAAGCGTAATATATTTGTGACTAATTAAAATCCATTTCTTCTTCTTGCCCTAAATAGCTCTTTCTTGCTGTTTATCTCTTATGTATTTATCAGCAGCACCCATATCCCCTTTCCCATCTTTTTTTGCTAAGCTAAATAAGCCAATATCCTTTAGCCTCCTGTACGTCCATTAAAGATGCCAAGCTTGATTCTGTCACACTTGGGTTGAGTAATATCTTAGTACTTGGTGGAGTAAGAAGCAGGCCTTCAGAGCTTTCTGTTGATGTCAGTAGGATTTTCAGAATGCCGAAGGAGAGCAATTGTGGTAGAATCAGTCTCAGATCAGCAGTTTGCAAGCCTGCCACATGGCCCAGTTTCAGGAGTGTAATGAAACTGCCCCAGTTTCAGGTGTGTAATCCCATTTCCAGTTGGCTGGCAGCCCCACTTCCAGGGTAAGCCTAAGTGCTAGCATTGTATTTCCCTGGGACTCAAAATTCATAATCCCTGTTATTCACTTGGTCCTGCATCCCCCTTCTGGGATTTTGATCCCTAATCAGGTAGCCTCTTTTTTAGATAGTTCACGTGTAGAATTCACACCGGTGAAGTTGGCATACATTTAAAACACACAAAATTGTGGTGGCATTTTTAATGCAACTGAGTTTTCTTCTGAGCTAGGGACAGACATTACACACAAACCAGTATAAGTGATCGGAAAGCAGTTTAAACCTGTAACAGAACAGGAGCTCAGTGCAAATAGACCAGTTTCAAAATGGCTGAAACTGGTTTAAGATAGACCTGGATGAATGTGGTATCTGACTTAACTGATTTAGGTTACACCAGTCTATCGAACTTCTGTCCCAGATCCCCTCCTGATACAAGTTAGGTCTCAGTTCCTCGGTATCCCAGGATGTGTTGCAGCTGACCGGACATCATAGGTTCAGTGGGCTGGCCTCTGCCTCAGCTTGCCTGCTCCAGCCAAGCTGGGTGGCCCTACCCCCAGCTGTCACAGAGCTGATGTTGCCTCCCCAGCCCCACCAGTAGTAGCATGGGGGCAGGCAAGGGGGGAAACAGCCCCCCACCCCAGGTCCAGCTCCCCCCAGCCAGGGTCTTCACAGCAGGTGGGGGAAGGCCCCATAGGTGGGGGCTTTCCTCCTCACAGTATAGCTCTGCTGGGCTGTAAACATCCCAGCTCCACCCTCTCACCAGCTCCCTGCCTGTTGGCCTTGGGGGCCTGCTGTGCAGACCCCAGTGGGGGAGTGGGGTACAGAGCAGAAGTCCATCCCTCCCCCCCACCCCACGGCAGACTGATGAGGGGGCAGGGCTGGTGCATTCATAGCCTGGTGGAGCCCTTTACAGGGGGGAAGTCCCTGCTTCAGGTGGTTTTTCCCCCTCAGCCACTATGCTGACCCTGGCTGGGGGAGACCAAGGTGGGGGGATCTGTTTCTCACACCAACCCATCCCCCTGCAGCTGAGGTGTGGACTGGCAAGTGTGGGAGTTGGGGCAGTTGTATCCTGGCAAGCTGGGATGTGTATGCGAGCACCCCTGGCCTTGCCTGGTGCAGGCATCTGTCTGCCTTGGCCAACTGATGAGTGAATGTGTATTCCATTAGTTAATGATCCAATCTATACAGCTTAGAGAAAGCTGCATAAATTGAATCATCTCTGCCTTAGGCTTTTTGACTGTCTGTACTTAGCCCCAGAGTCCAGAAAGCTGAGGTTTGGATGGGCCACACTTGAATAAGATGGAACAATCAAGGCAAGAGGATTGGATGTCTTGATAAGGGGTTTTAGCACAATAGAAAGTGGCGCTTCTTTCCTATTAAAATAAGTTTGCCTAAAATCAACTGCCCATTTTCAATTAGGACTTCCAGAGGTTAAAGCTGATGATAGAGATCTAGTGCTTTATTTTACCCCAGTGAAAGATAAGTGGAAAAAATACATGGAAAATGGATCAGAAGACAATGGAACTGCTTCTGAAGTCACTGTGAAAACCAAACTTAAATGGCAGATTTGTACAGAAGGAATATCTGAACCTAGTATGGCTTGACTAACTGTTAGCAGGCACATCTACACGGGATGCTTAATGTACATTAGACTAATTCTACTGTGCATTAGTGTGGCTTGCAAAAACCATGCTAATGCACGGTAGACTTAGTCTAATGTGCATTAACATCACAAAAAAGAGTTAATCTACTCTAATGCACAGTAGTGCTGATTACAGTGCATAAAGTTACTACCTATCATTACAGGTACTAAATTTAATGTTCTGTAATTATGGTGCATTAATGAATGCATAGACATGGCCAGTGTCTCTTATGGGAGGGATGCTATAAACCACATTATTGCTATTCTCCTCTGTATTTTTCTCTTCTAGCTTCCAAACCAAACACAGTTCATGAAACAGAATAGAATCTACAAATAAAAGGGGTAAAAAGACAAAGGAGTAAAAAAAAAAAGGGGGGGGGAGAGTCCTCCTTTGAAAAAGAAAAAATAGTGCCTCCCTCCCTCAAGAGTTTGTTGAACCACTTCTCAGTCCGTTTGTTAGATAATGTAACTAATCCAATTTCATGTGCTCATTAGGAAGGTGAACTGGAGGTCATATTTGAAAATATTCCCCTTATTTTGCCAATTCAGGTGTGCATAAGGCCCCCCAGTTTATATTGGGCACTACCATTACATGGATAGTATATTAATATGCAGTAATGTTCAGATTCATACAACAAAAGGAGATACACTTATCAATACTACTATAGGGTGTATGGCCCTTTACATTTCCTCCTGCCTTTCACAGGATTTGGGGTCCCAGCAGAGTACAATTTGTTGAATTTCTGTACATGATATGTTTCCCTTCCTGAAGGAGGGAGCAGGGGGGAAGATTTTAAAGGTCTTGTACTGCTTATCCTCTATCTCTAGAATTCAGGCCTGAGTGACAAGCATTCATACATTTCATTTTCCTATAATTACATCTTGCCCAGACAAATTTATCTTTGATTGAGAACTAAGAACAAACAGTAACTGGGAGCCAATGTAATTCTTAGCAGATCAGTGAGCCGTTTTAAACAGGTATTGACTTTTGCGTTATCATATATTGTTATATGCAGTGAAAGAACCAGGCTATGGGAATGGATGATTAATTGTGAAAGCAGCAGCAGCCTGGTTTTGCAACTTGGGTTCCAGTAAAATGTTTATTAATATTTGGTTATCTTGATAATTGATATCATTGGTCCAGCCCTTAGATTTGGTATGTAGGACACATCGTATGAAAAAACATACACTTGATGACCTTGTATTAAACATTTACGGAGTGGGGAATAAGGCAGGAAATTTAATAGAGCTAACAATTTACCTTATATATAGGTTGATTTCTTAAGCATCGTAAGGCAGTATTTTTGGGATGAAAAATGATCCATAAATTATCAGAAACCTGTCTGCGACGGACCCATGGAGCCTGAGTTTCTCCCCACTGCATTGCCATTAGCTCCAAGGAACAGAACGAGATTGCCCCAAGACAGCTCCCTATCCCCACACCTCAGTTCTTCTGCCCTTGTGCCAGACTGCAGCTGCAGATGGAGATCTCTGCAGCCCCTGAGTGGCCCCGACGTTAGGGTTATGAAAGATATTATAGGTCCCCCTTTCCATAGAAAGGGTAGCCTAGAAAATCACTCTTCCAAAAGAAATTCCTTCCACAGGTAATAACAGGTAATATCAGTATAGGATGAAAAAATCATGCAAGCCGAA
Organism: Crocodylus porosus; assembly: GCF_001723895.1. Classification (NCBI taxonomy): domain Eukaryota; kingdom Metazoa; phylum Chordata; order Crocodylia; family Crocodylidae; genus Crocodylus; species Crocodylus porosus. The sequence continues at coordinate 2,102,718 of NW_017728917.1, forward strand.
CACACCATAGGTTTGGAGCCAGAGTACAAAACAGAAACGGATTATTACCCTCTCATCTGGCTACCCACAACCTCCCGTATTAGTCCTTGCTAGAGTTCTGAAAATCAGCCTTCTTGTTGATTTTACCAGTCCTGTTAATGCCCCACCCCCACCATGAACCTCCAAAGCGTGAGATTCAAAAGATTGCTGAGATTCAAGTTTTCGGCTATCTGGACCCTAAAAGCCTGCAATCTAGCTCCCAATTAGCATTATCCTAATGTTCATGAATCGCCAGATTCCTCAAAAAAGTTCTGGTGTGCCTGGGCCACCTGGAGTCACAGTGACTGAATGGGCCATTTCTCCCATATGCCTGTACTATTGTAGAGTTGGTTGCCCAGCTGAGGGGAGACAGTACCCAAGAGTGCCAGTCCTACCAGAGTCCCTTCCCTCTCCTGTTATGAGTAGCAATTGTCTTGGCCCTAACACACAATGACAAGGGATAATTAGCAGTTCCACTTAATCCTTGAGTTTCCTGGATAACCCATATCCCAAACTGTAGAGATATACCTAGCCAGGAGATCTGTGCGAAGCTTTGGTCCCTGATTCAATTTGGTGGAGGTTTGGCCTGATTTGGTGGCTGACTTTCCGAATCTGAACTGAATCGGAAGCCCCTTTAAGCTCTCCGAATCAATTCGGAGAGATTTGGACAGATTTAGCGATTTGGATGTAGATACAGCTTTAAACGTTTTTTCTATATACCTCTAGGTAGCAGGGGCTCTGAATGCTGCAATGATGGGGCACATGGAGTGTCCCACAGAAGTGCAGGGGGCTCCTCAGCATGCTCGGCTGCAGACCTGGAAGTGGACCAGAAGCACTTCCGGTCCACTTCTTGTCCACTGGAGAGCACACAGGGGGCCTTCCTTGCATCTCCCCTGGCTCGGCGACTGATGCCTCCTGGGTCTGGGGGGGCACCTGGGGTCCCCCTGTGGCCAACTGCTGAGCTGGGGGGCTATGGGGGAGAGCCCCAGTGGGCTCCCTGGAAGACCTGGAAGTGGACCAGAACTACTTCTGGTCCACTTCCGGGTTCACTGCTGAGCATGCTGGAGAGCTCCCCCCTTGCTCCTGTGGGATGCTCCATTCACCCCAGCACTGCACTGGTCATGAGCTGTGCTGCTACCTCAAGGTATGTAGAAAAAATATTTTAAAGCTGTGCCTGTGTCTGAATCACTGATTTACCGAATCAGCATTGAATCTTCAGATTTGTATTCAGCCAAATTGAATCAGGGACAGCGATCCAAATCAACAGATGGAATCAGTGCCTCCAATTTGGGCTGAACCTGAATCGAATAGAACCTGTTTCACACAATCCTACTAGCCAGCATACATAGCCAGTGATAACAATAGAATAAATGGATACAATGTAACATGGATTTTCCCTTGAAACCACACAGTCCGTACCAATATAATAAAACACAAGAAAATATTTATGACATGCTGCAAAACCCCAAATTATAATAAGGCCCATCATAGCAATATCTTAAAAATTGGAGTATCTTTAAGGTACCAATCACTAAATATAAGGAACCTGAATACCTTCAGCTATCTGGTCTATAAGCATTAGAGATGGACAAAGTAGGCACTATTTGGGGTTTAACCAAACCAGATTTGTAAAGCATGTTCTTACCTATGAATTTTATTCCAAATCTCAAAATTAAACAAAGGTGGGGACTATACTGTGGGTGCCATCTGGGTTTCATGAGCTTGCCTAGTTTTTCTTAATATTGAAAGAAAAGTATCACTTAACCTCCTCCATTTAACACATTTAAGTCAACAGCCATGCTCGTCTCAGAAGCTAAAACTAATGAGGTCATCTCTTTGTTCCCAATTCCCACAGAAGCCCCTGTGAGGTTTTTGCTGATTAACCTTAACATTAGACATTAGATCCAGTCTTGTACTTAGCTGAAATAACATTAAGGGGTCACTTGACTGATTTTAGGCAGATTACATTAGCAAACATGTTAGAAGGACTGGAAAGTTCTGGTTTGGTGTGCTCTTTCTCTTTCTCTCTTACTGATGTGCTGTGCACATCACAAATGCCTGAAGAAATGGAACCAATTCACATTGTTCTAGCAAAGGCATGGGCTGCATCTGCTTAAAACAATGTAGACTACCAACAACCGCAAACAGCCTCAATTGTTGTCCTGAACAAAAAGCTTTCTTGAATTTTGGAATCATTTTGGATAACTCATCTCAAAGGCATACAGCTGAATAAGGGATGTATTTGATAGCTGTGTTGGTCTAAGACAAAAAGAAATCAAAAAAGCTAGAACTTGTGGGGGGGTTTTGCAATTTCCTCGTTGGTCTAACAAAAGGTATCATTTTGGACCCACGCGTTCTATCTTTTTGGATTTTTTAGAGCTGAATATAAGACCTTTTAAAACAAGTCAAGCAATCCTTAAAGTAATATAAAATCAGATTTACTGTCATCGTTTTTCCTGTAGAACAGCTGATTTTGAATGTACGTTGAGATTCCTTGTATCCACACGGAAAGGGAGACTGATTGTGACTTTTTTAATTCTATTAGTGACTTCCTTGCATAGTCATCAACTCCGGGTTGCTAACCCATGAATTTTAGATGATATCATCATTTAGGTAGTGTTACTTTGTTTCCAAGATCAGCCTTCATAGGGGCATTTCTTTCTCAGGAAGGGAAGCTGCACATCATGGAAATGGTATGAAAACTGCTGTATCTTCAGAGAGAAGAAGTGGAGAAGATAAGCAGTGCTCTGCAGTGCTGATCTCTGGCTCCGTTCTTGCCTCACATCCATCAGGGAGTGTGGCTGTGAGGCCAGTGTGAAGATGTCCATATGTAGGATAAAAATGTTCAAAAATAATGAAAATCAGTAAGGCTCCATTTTTCCTACTGAAAATGGAATTGAGTTTCTCAGGTATGTGGCAAGTGGATGTTGATTAAACATAAAACAGAGCTATAAATGTGGCAACGTAAAAGAGAGCCGTGCTTAGAGAGTGCCTGTATGATGAGATTTCCCTTGTAAAAGGCAATCTAGTTCCATATATTTTACCTATAATTTAATTTCCCTCTCTTTCCAATTTTCTCCAGCATTGCTGTCTCAAGCTACTCAGATTAACTTCCATTGACACATGCAGCACATTAAGTTGTCAAAAAATTAGAAATTTCCTAAACAGAATGCAAAGTGAGAAACAACTGTAGGAATAATGGGTAGTTTGCTCCTCATTTGTACATGTCACTGTATGTTGACAAAGATCAATAGTTTCTTTTAAAGATGGCACCCTTGGGAATGGAGCACTGCAGGATATGAATAGCTGACTAGATTGTGGAAGTGTCTCTGACATCAAGC
>NW_017728917.1:2106531-2108205 GCF_001723895.1 Crocodylus porosus
AAGCTAGAAAAATAACAGTTCATTAATTACAAGCTTTAATTCCCAGTTTGAGCAGAAAGGCTAAAAAACTTCTGTCCTGAAAGAGCCTTCATAGGATAGCTGCAGTCACCAAACTGGAGTAAGATATAGTATCACTGGAGTAAATTATTATTCAGTTATTTCCTAGAGCCGATTTTATGCTTTGTCATGCCAGTATTTTGAGGTGAGGGAGTGTTGGCTTAGAAATGGTATTTAAAGGCCTGTTTTTTGGGAATTGACTTATAGGTATTATAAATATATGCATTATAAGGGGTCAAAATGGGCAGCAGGGGTTAAATGGATTTCTAAAGAGCGTGGGTCTGACGCACAAAGTTTATCCCAGGCTTGGAAGCAGACCGGCTGTCTAGCACAACAAGGTCAATGGAGGGACACAGCCTGAGAACAGAGGGGGGCATGCCATAACACGAGATCACAGCGTTCAAGGCAAACAGGTTGTCTAACACAAGGCCAGCAAGGACACATAGTTTAGAAAACAGCCTGGGAACTAAAAGAAGTATGTATCATACTGTCCCGTAACAGAAGATAAGTGATACCAGCTACAAGGCTGCTGAGTGGGGTGGGGATTTGTGGGGATGAGTCCTGGTTTTGGGGAAGCAGACCAAGTTAGGAGAAGGCCCAGAAAGCTATGTGGATGTGTGACACAGAGACAGCCAACCCGAGAGAACCATGGATGAAGAGTCATCAGGAGTCATCAAGAGGGAAGAAAAGCAGAGACTTGAGATTAACAAAGGGTCCCTCCCATCCCTCCCTGTCCCTCCTTGCTGTCCCATCTTCTCTTCCTTTGTCTCATCCATCCCCATTTCTCCTCCTTCTCCTCCCTGAGAGGGGTCCCTGACTCCATCCCCACTCCCCAGGAAGGGTCCCTGACTCCATCCCCACTCCCCAGGAAGGGTCCCCAAGGCCACCATGGACTGAGGCATACCAGCAGCCCATCTCTTGCACCCCACTGGAGGGGGGCTGTGGGCTCTAGCATCCCACCTCCAGACTGCTGACACCTTGTTCAGGACAGCCATCTGGTATGAGGGTTCCTAAAATGTAGTTTCAACAATTAACAACTCTGTCAGGACACAAGGGTAATAACCTGACTGATCAGGGACTTTGTTGATGCAGAGTGATCCAGTGTTAAAGGTGGGGAGTTGTCCTGAACAAGAATAAAAATGAAAACTTTGAAATACTCCCTGAAATGAAATGTAGCAACAAAACATTTTTTCCAGAATTTTATTTCAGTAAAATGGAAAAAAAAGATCAATTTTTTTACCCATTTTAGCTTTAAATATTTCATACATAAACAAATTATTCTGTCTAAGTCCTTTTTAAGCAAAATAATAGCACTGTTGCATTCTGAAAACACGTGACTGACTATGATTGCAGCCCTTCTCATTTTCTTGGCATGTTCTACTATGTGTTTCCTTTCCTTTTCTGGGGCTGGAAAAGGTACCTTAGGAGTTTCCCTTACTAAAGAACTTCCCTTTGCAATGGAAAAACCCAGAGCACAGCTCCAGAATTTAATATGCCATATGGCAAGAGAATATTTTGGGTGAAGCTTTGGTAGCTGATTTGATTCAGAGGAGATTCAGCTCGATGCAGGGACTGAATCTCTAAATCCAAATTGAACAGGGAGATCAAGTAAAAGCT
>NW_017728917.1:2108305-2125656 GCF_001723895.1 Crocodylus porosus
CCAGCTGGTATGTCTGTTGGGGTTGGGGGGAGAGACATGGGGGAGGGAGGGAGGTTGGGCCTGGAGCTGGGGCAGGGAGGTGCGTTACTTGTGGAGGGGGTGGGGGTGTTTGCCAGTGCTGGGAGCGGGGCTCTACCCTGATGCTACTTGCCTAGCCAGGGCAGGGGGTGGGGGGTGGGATGCAGACACGGCTCGCTCCAGGCAGAAAGGGGCAAGTGGCAGCAGGGCATAGCCCCCACTCCCAGCACTGCCACGCCCACATTCCATGAGCTTGCACTGGCTGGCAAGTGGTGGCAGAGCAGAGTCCCCACTTCCAGTGCTGATGTGGGTTCAGCAGCACTGGGAGTGGGGGCTATGCGCTGCTGCTGCCCGGAGTGAGCCGCGCCTACATTGTGTCCCCCCCTGCACCAGCTGGGCAAGTGACAGCAGGGCATAGCCCCGCTGCTTCCCCCGCGGGCAGAGGCAGGCACAGCCGGAGGAACCATGGCAGAAGCCATATGGCTGCCCTGCCTGGCCCCATCCCCCACCCAGCCTAGCCTCCCAGTACTTTAAAAAAAAAAAAAAGCCCCACACTCACCAGTCCTGGCAGTGGGGATCAGGGCCTCTGAGGGCTCATAGCAGAGCCCCCTCACGGGGCAGTGGCGAATGCCCTTAGCCCTGCTTGGCACCCGCATGGCAGCTGCTGCATGGCACGGGTGCAGCGCAGCTCGGCAGGATGTTGCATGCTCTCTGGGAGCTGGGGCAGCTCCACCTGTTAGCCAGAGCCCAGCACTGCTCAGGCTCCAGAAGTCCCAGCTGCCAGGCAGTGTGCGGCACCTTGCCAAGCCGTGCTGCACCTGTGCAATGCGACAGTTGCTGTGTGGGTACCCGGTGGGGGGCAATCCCCACTGCCCAATGCTGAGCAGGGGGACTCTGCCACAAGCACCCAGAGGTCTCAATTGTTGCTGCTGCAGCTGGTAAGTGTGGGACTTTATTTTTTTTTTAAGTGTTGGGGCTAGCCTGGGGCCGGGTTGGGGGTGGGGCCAGGCAGGGCAGCCATTAGGGCTTCTTTTGTGGCTCCCCCTGCCCAGGGAGAGGCAGGCACAGCCAGAGGAGCCACCAAAGAACCTGCAGCCACCTGGCTGTGCCTGCCTTTCCCCGGCCAATCCAAATCACTGAATCTCTCTGAATCGACACTGAATCTTCCAAAGCCGATTCGGCCAAATTGATTCAGGACACTGATCTGAATCTCCAAATTGGCTAAATCTGAATCAAATATTCCCTATTTGCATGGGCCTAATATTTTGTCTTCTTCTGGAATCTTATCTTGATCACCTATTATCCGTTTTTTTATCAAGCATTAAAATAAAGCAGGGCATATTTATTCTAACTAGTTCAGCATATCTTCACTTAGTTAATAGGTCAACTCTAAACACATATGTTTCACAAAGAGGAGCCTGGGTCAATGTGTCATATCTGAAACCTGCCAAAAGTGTTTTAAAAGTAGAAAGTTTGATTGAAACCTCTATCTCTGCTTAGAACAGGGGTGGGCAAAATACGGCCCGCAGGCTATATGCAGCCCACCAGGCCATTCTATCTGGCCTGTGGGGACCCCCCAAAATTTAGAAAATTAATATTTAGCTGCCCTTGGCTGCTTGTCATATGGCCCTTGATGGCTTGCCAAAACTCAGTAAGCGGTCCTCCGCCCAAAATAATTGCCTGCCCCTGGCTTAGAAAGACAAACACCATAAATTCAGTAGTCATAGTTTTTATAGTAGGGCCAGCCTAATCTCCAAAATTTGCAATTCTGAGATAAGAATAATGTTGATAGTAGAAAAGCAGGGTATCTAAGTATACAGGGAAGTAGATACACTTGCTTCATCATTTTTTCTCAACTTACCCTATAGGACACAGGTCAGTACTTACAAGTTGCTTTATTTCACACAATGCCATGATAGGAGAGGAAGGAAATGGACTGGAATTTATGAGTCCTGTATTCAGTTCTTAGCTTTTCCATCATGACCTTTGGGCAGGAAGAGTGGGTGAGCCCTGAATCTGTTCCCCAATTTACACAGGATATATGGCAAGTTATAATCTATTCCAGTATCCATAGTTCATTAAACTGCCATGGCCTTGAAATCATGAGCAGTGGCCCCATTCTAATAATTGATTCACTTACATAACTCAAGGCCTGTTCCCATGAACTTCCGATGGAGCTGAGGGTGCATAGCACTCCTGAAAATCGTTTTTGATTAATCTCTCCATTTTAATCTTCTATATTTGAAGTTAATAATGCTTCCCTACCAAACAATCGCATTGGGAGGATTAGTTGCTTAATATGCCTTCTGGATGAACAAAGCTTTGATATTGTTAATACTAATTGTTGCTATTATTACCCTTGCATACAAGTAATCTCTGTGGTGGACATCTTTCAAAGTATTGACCTTACGTCAGTGTGGTCTGTTTGTGGCATTTTTGTTGGACACATTTTGAGTTCTTTTCCTGAAAACTTTCTGCTATGAAGAAATCAATAGTAAATGGGACTGTAAAGCCACTTCCACAATAGCCATTCCTGAGATCTTCCACGGCCTAGGTGATTCCAGAGATCCAAAGCTGCAGAACTAAAAGTTGGGCTGAATGAATTGTACATCCTCAATGGCTGCAGTTTAAATACAATTCATGAGGAGTTCTCCACACACTACATGAAGCAAACTTCTTAGTAACTCTGGAGCAGGGGTCAGCAACTTTTTGGGGGAGAGTACCAAGAACACCTGCAACCTCAACTTGTAAGATATGCCGGGGCAGACAGCAATGGAGCCACAAGGGGCCCACCCCACAACACACATACCAAGTGAAATGCCTGCATGCAACATGATGTGGCACCTGTGCCAGGGGTTGCCTACCCCTGCTTTAGAGGAAAAGGCATTGCTAGTGATGCATCCCTTGAAGGGCTCAGGACTTGATGTCTATCCCTTGTTCAGAGGGGGGAAACAAAATGTCAATAGCTCATTCTATGTGAGGTTTCTGTCACCATGTCTGATGCTAGAGTTCCTGGTCCTTGAACATCGGGGACTTGATACAGCTCTCATTGACATTAAAGCAATGACACTTGTTGTCTTCATTGGACTTAGAGCGGCTGAAATCTGTCTGGACCCATTGGAACACAATGCGAGTTTGACACTGATTTCAGTGGAGCCAAGATTTCTTCTCAGGAATTTATCACTGTGCATAATCTATCTAAAGGTTAAAATGGCGGGGAAATGACTGTGAGGTTTTTTTTTTCTTACTAAGTGCACCTGGAAATAGGTCAGTTATCTTTTTGCCTTTGAAAGCACTAGACAATACTGCCCCCATATCCTCTAAGACTGAAGGTCAGAGGGAGCAAGAGGCTTTACCAGATACCAAAGTTACCCTTACAGTTCATTTTAAAGAGCTACGGTATTCACCACACCCTACTCCGTGGAAATCATCTCACCGTGGTTGCATTGCTAAAGAAGCAAACATGCAGGAAATTGTCAGATAAAGTTCTCATTTCCACTTTCCTTTACAAAATGTCAGATCGACATCTCAATTGCACATAACATCTTTGTCATGATACCTTCATTTTAAATGTTAGGAATGAGTTGTCAGTGAAGTTTAAAATGTCACTGAAAAAAGAAGGCCATGGATTCAAGACTTGCATCCAACTATATCGTCTGCAGGGTAGTGTTGTGTCCAGGATGCCCCAAAATGAAGGCATGTCATTTTTTCTCTGTTCATTCCTTTCTAGACGCACCCCCAACACTTTTTCCAGTGAATTTAATGAATAAGCTTCCCAGCTTGTCGTTCTCTTTAAATCTCTGTCCCTTCTCACAAAAATGTCTGAATGCATGGTAGATAACACTTTATCTTTCAGTCTTGGCAAATGAATAGCAATGTTGCTAGAACAACAGCAGAAATTCTCCCCAAATTTTGGTTAGAATATTAAAAAAGGCATCAAAAGGGATAAGGTGCCAAAGCATTGGATTAACCCTCAGGATACCTCATGTAGTCCTGCCTCAGCAATAGACCTACCAGGCAATAAGGAGCAAATCATTTTTCCTTTCTGTTCTTCCCCATCTTTAAATGGGTGTAACCTCCTTTGTAGCATGCTTTGAGATCTGTGGTTGAAAAGACGCTATGTAGGTGCCAAGTGTTAAACGTATCCCTGTACTGGTCAGGACATCTTATGTATTAGTGTCTTACTCATGGATTGATGGCAGGATCTTTGAATTATTAGAATCTCATCTGATGTAAAATGTTATAATGCTGTTGACTTTGTTTCTATTACAGTTGTCATTACTGAAAAAATCTAGCTCAGGTTTCCACTTTTGTTGCAGGATAAAATAAATCCCATAATCTCCACTAGAAGTAACTCAGTCGCTAGGCTTCTGAAATGAAATGATGGATTTCCAGTTGAAAATAGTTCCATCCAATCATCATTTTGTGAGATACTAGGACATAAAATAAAGGGCCATGTCTAAATTCGTGTTTCTGGTAGCAACTTCATATTTTACCACCAGTGGTTAAAACTAGTCTCATACAAGCAAGTCACAACACTGTTCATGTGTCCTACACATAAGGAATGCCACAGACAACGTGGTAACATAATCTACCAGTACAGGTAAAATTATGAAGGTATTAGATGTTCCTGAACTTATAAAAACAAGCAAAATGTCCTGTATGTACTGTATTTTCACTTACCAAAAGCTATGATTTCCTATTCTATTCGTGTTTTGTGGGGTTGTTTTATTTGTATTAAGTAATGCTAATTCCCAAAATGCACCAATTGCTTTTGAAGTGTCACTGTCTATGGAACTTTACTTGTATTTACTGCATGAAGAAAGCTGATCCTTAATGTATATATCAGTAGCTTTTGCTATATTGAGTTTTCATTTGGATTTGAGCACTATCAATTTAAAACACCCAATAAATAAAAAGCTACTGTTACTGAAGGCAAGTAAAAAGTTAAAATTCATTGAGCTAAATTACAGTGGTCAGAGGGAGAATGAAAAAAACCCCAGTTCTCAGTTTCCATGCAGTGAAATGACAGATACTTTGACTGGACTGTGGAAAATGCATTACAAAGTTATAGCTAAGAATACTACATTTGTTCTTCCTTTGAAGTTAATTCATGGGGCCAAATCCTGGTTTCATTGGGAGCTTTTATAATCACATCAGTAAGACCAGAACTTGGTCCATTTCTTCAGGAATGTGCATATATTTTTATGATTGAAAAGACCTATTTTTCACTCCAGCCAATTACAACTATACAAGCTAGTAATGGAGCAATTTTCATCACATCAAATGCACCCATAGACACATCTCATCAAAAAATTGTGGCATATCCACACTACTGCATAGATAATAGGGTTGAAGCGACCTCCTGTGTCAGCCATTCTGTCCCTCTGAATCACAGCGGGATCATTTCCAGGCTTTCTACAGCATGCCTAATTCAGCTGATTCTCAAGTCTAGCACTGAATATTTTTAGTAATGTCAAATCTTCACCCTTGTCTGCTAATTTCTTAACATTCTCCAATTATCTGTATGCTTTTAGGTTACAGTTATTCCTTAATTATCCTATAGTAAAAAAAAAATAATGAGGTCATGCAGTTGCTAAAAGAGGCACCATAATATTTACCTTCCTTAGCAATAAATATATTGCAAAATCCTTAGACCTATTAATTTTTGACAGTAGAGAATATTACATTATGCAAGTCTTGGAATCTGAAATGAATACATTTAAATTCATTACCTACACACAAACCCCTTCAAACCCACTGGCTTGATTATTTGGCACTAACCATTCTCCCAAATTTCAGTTTACTCAGTTTCAAAAATCCAATTTAGGATTAACATAAAAGTTTTCCTGCCTTCCATAGAAAGTGACAACTAAAGTAAAAATTACTTTGAAATTTCTGGGTCTTTGAATGTTATCTTGCAGCACTTAAAAAGGAGATTCCACTGCAGACTTATAAAACCCATATATCTCAGAGAAAAGAGGCAAGGGCTTGACTATTAAAGCCGAAAAGAAGTTAAGTGATCCAGTTTTTACCTACTTGTTAGGGTGAGCTGGGTACCTTGCTTGAATTGTAATCTGATGGTTGCAAGCAATACTTAAACTTTAATAGATTGCTTAATGTTGATGGACATGCTGTTGGACCCAGAGAAAGTAACATTTGACATCAATGTTCTCTCCTTAATATTCAATACCCCATGTTTCTTTGATAGTGATAGCAATAATTACAGCTTCTTTATCTCTTCAAACTTGATGAGCTGTACCAAGTGAATTAATCTGGAAAAAATGCAATCTAGTTAATCTAAAAAATGATCCAAGACAAGATAGTCTAAGAAAGAGTGACGTTTGGAAATCAGCTACACTGAAAAAAGCCCTAGGAGGGATAGGGGGTGGAAAGGGGGACAACAAATCCTCAGCTTCTGCACATTAGCAAAATGCCATTGACTGTTGACTTGATTGGCAGGGTGAAAAAGAGGTAAACTGCAAGGTGTGGAGAGTGAAAAAAGTTGTGATAAGGGAAGAAAATGGTTCTTAGGATAATGTCCCCCATGCTTCATCTAACCACTTGCCTCACACGTCATCTGCCTTCTTAGCAAACCACAGAGCAAAAAACAGGAGGAGAAAGCAATGTGTGGACATGGAGTCACTTTAGCAGTGTGCTTTTTCCCAGCTGTAGCAAGTGCTACAAAGCATGAGATTCAAGTGCACAATCACAGAGCATCTAGGGATCAACGGCAGCCTAGCTGTTGGACCCTTACACGGCCAGGGCTTGTGGGAGAGGGATCAGAAAAGGCATCTCTTCCCTTCTGGGCAGGATCCACAGAATTTAGGATTGGTCTCCAGAGATGCTCCTGCCTCTTCTGGCTGTGCTGATGTGGATGGCATGGGGATTAATAGCCCTAATCCATTGCAGCCCCCCCAGATTTTCCTCTAATTTGATTCTTTCTCTGTTTCTTTGCAGGAGCAGGGAAGCATGTGAGCCAATGTGCTTTTCAGTGGCATGCATCTGAGCCTACAAGGTGTCGAGCCGCCTGGCCCTGACCCAGAAAAGCATTTAAGCGCTTGTGTAACATAAAGCTTTAAGTTACAACTGTGCCTAAGTGCTTTGCTGTTTTGGGGCCAGTATGATCAAAACATTTCAAGACACAGCCCTTTTTCCAGGGGCACTGCATTGTATGGCAGTGAACTGGTAGCTTATCCCTTTACAGCTTCGGAGGGACCACGCCTAAGACAATCTAATCCCTCCTGAACACTTCATTGTGCCAGTAAGATGTAGATGGCTTGGAAAGGTTTTAGAGAAGAGTGGCTGAACAATTAAATGTCTGGAGGGAATCTCTCACAAAGATTAGAAAAGAGCGAAATATGCATCAACTCTCTAGATGATGGTTAAAGGGAAAATACCAAGAACGTAAATTAATTTCTCTAAATTCCTTTCAGTCTGTGTGAGTTCACTGAGGCATTCCAAACAGGGGATTTTGCATAGGTATAAATGGCAGTGTATTTACAGGTTTAACAGGTTCAGTTGAAATCTTTAACCCTACACTTAAAAATACACACATTTTAAGGTCTAAAACAGAGAAGATGTTCTTTTTAGCTAGTCCAGATTTATATTTGGTCCCAAGCCAGTCATTTAGGATCAGATCAGATAGGATCATTCCCATATCTTTATAAATCAGTTTTCCCATCTTCAAATGGAGGTAGTAACAGCACAAACATACCACATAGGGATTCATATTTGTAAGGCCATTTATGACGTTAAATGGAATTCACTGCACTGTAACAGTAGAAAGTTGTCTTATTAATTGGCCGTATTCTGCACTGTTTATTCAATTTCTACTTTTTTCTTAGTCAAGCAAAGTAGAACTTAAATGAGGAGAGGTTTGGATAGGCTTCCTGTACTACATGATGAGTAATAACATGAAAGAATTTCACGCTTGGAAAACTAAATGGACTTTTCATAAAGAGATCTGTAAATGGAGTTATTGCAGCCACAATTAGCATTTCATCCTTGTGCGCATGAACTGACTTCCTGGCGTCTCCTCCAAACTCTTCCTTCGTGCAACTTCTGCTCTTTTCCTCAAAGTCCAGGCAGGTTGCTTCAGCATTATGAAGGATTTTTTTTAAGTGAAGTAAAGAACTTAGGACTTGACAAGTGATGATTATTGGTTTCACTGATAGTAATACAAATGAATGTTAAATCCTTGAATGCAGAATAATGCAGAGTAAGGGCCTGGCAGTTTTTGCATGTGTAATATATTTCTGTGTACTGTTTTGGTTTCATTTGGAAGGGTTTTTTTCTGGATTTATAACAAAACCTTTCCTCTGTTCCTGAATTAAATCAAAGAGAGATACTCAGTGACTTGATGTTTGTGGGCCATACACAAAAGGAGTCACTGCAGGGAAGAGGAATAGATTTTCTTGGTTTTAGAAAAATGGGTCATTTAGCTAATGGGAGAATCATAGTAGTTCAGTTCAGTATCTCCTTGGAAATCAGATTTCCCAGCACTTTTCATTACAGCTAGGACCTGAGAACTCCAGACGCCGTTGGCAAGATGCATCGCGTTCATTCTCTAGATTTACCTTCCTGCAAATGAGCCCATATCACAGGATGTTATTCTGACCTCGGTTACGTCACGCAGCTCTGACTTCAGAGGGGCTCCAGGCATGTGAAGTGTCAAATTTCAGGCCGCTGGATACAAAAAGGTTTTTGGATAAGTCATCTTCCCAACTACTGCAGTTTACCATAGTTTGTTTAGTGACTATAGAAATTTACACCGACTAACAACTTGGGATGAACATATACAAAAAAAAACCGTGTGCAGAATCATTGTAAATATTGTGCAATGGTTTTGTCTGCAGAAGGGAAAGCAAATTAAAATTATTTCCAGCTGTTTTATGTTGCTTATTTCACAATAAGAATCAATATTTTTTTTTCTTTTAGAAGATACTATCTGAGGAAGGAAAAATCAACCTAAGCTGGCCTATGTTGAGTTGAACTTACTTCCACTTACAAAATATTTCTTTTTAAGCAAGCCTTGATAGTCAGCTGTGATTAGAGGAGACATGCTCATCTATGGAGAGAGCTCCCAGACTGGTAGATTCATTGGACAATTTTTTACACTTGAGCACTAATCTGAAATGAAAACTCAGACACTTTAATCCCACATTAACTATATAGCTATCCATTGCAGTTTGCATATACAGACCCATCTCTGTGGTATCTGAGCCTTACCTTGGATATTCAAATATCCACGTTGTTAGGAGGTTTAAAAAATTGGGGAAAAAATGGCCTAGCATTTCTGGTATTTGTTAATTTTTTTTATATATTTATTGTCATAATCTTTTCTCAGGTAAGGTCTGAGTTACGCTCAAAGGAGTTATTGTGCTCCAATATTAGAAGAAGAAAAAAGTTTTCTGTTAGATTTTTTATTATTCTAATACTGAAGAATATATTAATGCATGCAAAGGGAAGTATATGAGCTCATGAATAGGACATTGAAGAATTAATTCTACATAGAATTTTCTCCAGTTACAAATTGTAACTGTCATAAGCACAGCCCCCAAAATATATTAGCTCAATTCATGTTGTAATTTATATTGAAGACATTTAATGCTGATGAAAATGTCATTATAACAGATTACATTACTGCTTATCAGCCAGTCATCTTGGATGAAAAACACATTTTTATGATAATTTAGGTTATTTGAATCTACACACAAAATACATTTTAAAAAGGCTGGTCTTCATTCCCAGGAGAGCAGTTTCTAAAGAAAGATTACCTTAAACTCTTAGGAACTTAAGTCTGAGGCAAAGCAAGGTATTATCAATAGTCAGCTACACTGATTTAATGAGATTTTGGAGATAACAGAGTTGCTAAGGAAGTATATACTGCTTTATGCAAGTTAATGCTCTTTTCCAACTTGTTTTGAAGTAAGATATATCAAAGTTGCCCTTGATTTCATTGGAGCCAGGGTTTCACCAAGCGTGAAATCAGCTAAGGGCCGTGTTACACATTGCACTGTGAGCCACACAAATGTTGACGGGTGTTAGTGCCAGCTTGAGTTTGGAGCAGTCGCACGTTCAGGTCAGCAGGGGCCCAGCGGACTGAAAGGTAAGAATCTGCCCTCTCTCCCATTCTGGGCTTCTTCCCTGCCCCCTGCCGCCCGCTCCCACATACTTGGGATCGCCCGCACTGTCTGTCCCAGGGCAGCAGGTGGGGAAGGGTTAACCCACCTGCTCCTGCAGGACAGATATCGTGAGCAGCCACAAGTAAAACGGATGCAGGGAGGCGGTGAGCAGGGACCTGAGGTGCTGGGGGGCAGGCAGTAGACCTGGTCCAGGCCAACAGGGAAGGGTGGGTGGACCTAGAATGGCCACACCATAGTGTAACACAAGCCGGGTAACAGATCAGAGATAATCCTGCCCTGAAGCAGCAGAATTTTGAGCCATATAACAAGGGATTAAAACCAGCTTTAGGTGTTAATGTATGGACAGTCCAGGGATTAAGAGCTCCAGGAGCCACCCAAAATTACCGTGTTATAAGGCCCTAAAATGTAAATAATGGGCCATAATGTTGCATTTAAATACATCTACTAAGAAGGGTTAGAGTATGAGAGCCACCCCTTCGCTTTCCTGTATGGGTATTCATATATTCATTGATTCATAGACTGTAGAGTCGGAAGGGACCACAATGGATCATCGAGTCCGAACCCCTGCCCCTGGCAGGAAAGAGGACTGAGGTCAGATGACCCCAGCCAGGTGACTATCAAGCCTCCTTTTGAAGACCTCCAAGGTAGGTGATAGTACCACCTCTCTTGGAAGGTAGAGGTAGTGCCTCTCTTAGTACTACCTCTCAGATTTGCATTTGTGGATCAGAGCAAAAAAGGGCTACTACTCCTTTTCCACATAGATAGGTGTGAAATAGGTGAGGGCGGGGAAAGTACAGTCTTGGCTCCATCAGGAGTCAACAGAATTTAGCCAGTACAAAGAGGAAGGCACTTTGCTTTCACTCTGTTTGCTTCCTGACTGGAGTAATGTGGGATGCCCAAGGACAAACTCTAACTTTTAGGGTCAAAATTCATGCTTTGATTTGTGGTTTTGTTGGTTTTTTTGGAGGTGGGGAGGAGGAATGCAACTGTGAGCTGTTCCTTAACTAGAACAGACTATTCTGTATTGCAGTCTAGCCCCATGAGAAGGCTTTTTACTCTTCTGATATTAAATATAAATCCTCCAGAGCACTAACACAAAAACTGGCAGAATCTATGGAAACTGCAGGTGTGGGCTGCTCTGGTGAAGGCTAGGAGCTCTCTGAAGATACGAGTCCCCATGAAGATAAGAGAGGAGGGTGAGGGCAAAAATGGCTGGAATAGGCTGGGAGAAAGAAACGAAAAGGGAATTGACCAGTGCAAGTTATGGACTGGAAAATTCAAAATTACAGGTTACAGGTAAAAAGGGACTCAAACCCACATCTGAATTTATCAGAAATTGGTTCTATTTCAACTTGTTAAAATCACAGATTGTTCTTCATTGGAATCCTTTCCACACTATCAGACCTACCTTAGAGCTTGAACAAGCCTTTGCCATCCTGGTTTATCCTGGGCCCCCCACTTCTATGGATTCTGTGTTTGTATTAATTCCATGTCATGAGTTTTCCCTCCCAGAATAGCAAGCGACAGAAGGATTCTTTTGGTCAGCTTCTTATTGTACGTTTTCTCCTGCACGTCCTTATTTCCATCTGCCCCAATGGCATGTGTGGCAGATATAACAATACCAGTATATCTGGCGTTTTATAGTGGCAGCACAGAGATCCCAGATAAAGATTTGAATCCCGCTGTGCTGTGTAGAGCACACATGGTGGTCCTAGCCCCAGTGATCATGCAATGGGGACATTAAATAAGTAGGTTCAGGGTGCGGATATGTGACAGCATGACATTCTGAGATGATCAGATATGGGGGATTGGGTTGTTTTCTATATACAACATTTGTTTGGTGTTTTTTTTTTAAATGCCAGGAAGTGTTGAGAGACTTGGGTTCAGTTCGACTCAGGTTTTCTAGTGATTATACAACCCACAAAATTGAATGGTTTGTACTCACAGAACCGCTCAGCAGAATTACAGCCGTATAACTCCCACTTAACTGTTGTTTATTCCATGAATAATAAATGAATAGGGAAACATCCAACTCATTAAGAATTCACTGCCTTAAATGTAATGCACACAACCCTATTTTATTTATGTAAAATAAATAATGCCTTGATTGCAACCTCTTCAGAGCAATCTGTGTGTTTATTCTCTCTGGGAAGTATCATGCAGTCATAGGGTGTTTTTTACACCCTATATAATTTTTGCAACTCCATTTTCTACAGGACAAAGGAAAATGGTGGATTTTTCTATCTGGAAGCTATGCTGAAGATATATACAGATACAATAAGCTGAAACTATTGTTTTTAATACAATAATTGTTTATTGTATTGAATGCATTCAGTAACATATTACTGTTTTCAGAACCAGAATAATCGGTTTTAGTTTATGTCCTAATATACAAGAGGTCACGTTAAATATTCTGAGGGAACCTCCTGCCTTTAAAGACTATGGATCTCTGAAAAGTAATCTCACTAATGCCTTGTATAGAGGCAATACCCATCTTTACTCCAATTTGATATTCTCTTGCTTTGTGTGCAACAATCACGTTAGCCCTTGTTAGGTATCAGGCTGGGCTCTTCTGTTATGTTACCCTCAAGTCCTACCTGGTGTTACCACACTCTGAGATAGTGTTTCCCTTTTTTTTGATCCTAGGTGTATAACTAGGCCTTTGGCTATATTCAAGTATGTTATTCATAGCCATGTTACTTAGGAAGCGATTGGTTCTTAAAATAGACTGGTTTTTTTATTTTTTATTTACAGCCACACAGCTATTTATGTCACCTGAAATGACCTTTTTCAGCAAAGGTTTTATATTTTGCCTATAAAGATATCAAATAGCATTAGGCCAAAACAGGCACCTAAGAGAGGCCACCGGACGCTTCCCATAGAATGATGATGCCATGTTTACAGGGCTTTTCTGATTTTTAATTATTTTGTGCAACAGACAGGTCTCTTACCTAGACACTCTTTGAATATGTTCCAGGGCTACAGCAAGGGAAGCTTAGGTTAGATACTAAGAAAAATGTCACACCAGAAGGGTCGTAAAGCAGTGGAACAGGTTACCCAGAGAGGTTGTGATATCCTCCATCCATGGAGGGTTTTAACACCTGGATAAACAAAGCCTTGGCTGGGATGATCTAGTTGGGGATGGTCCTGCTTTGAGCAGGGGGTTGGACTAGATGACCTTCTGAAGTCCCTTTCAACCCTAATTTTCTATGATTCTGTGATAAATTTGCTTTGCTGAGGTGAGAGTGTGGGGTCGTGTCTGGGGAAGACATGCTGTGGCCTTCTACTTACCATGCAGAATAATGTCCCCATGCAAACCAGTCAATGAAGTATTGCAAGGTTTCTAAAAAGGCAGAGGGCCATCACTCCTGCTGCCTTCACCAGAACAGATAATATGTAAGTAGATACATAGATGAAATGCCATATGTGGGTGAAGCAGTTCCAGCTAAGGGAATAGCAAAGGCACAACAATTCTTTGGAAAAGATTAAGGTAAAGGTTGCTAACAGTCAGTCAATCAATCTGGCTTAAATATTTCTATTTATCTCAATGAGAAGGAGTTCAGGAGCACTGTAGTTAACAACTCTCACTACAGCTCCAGAAGCTTGAATTTGACCTCACTAAGGACTCATCATAAACTGGCACCTCATTGTTCAGGTTAGGGAATCAAAGGTGGTCGGATATAATGCTAGCTACATTGCTTCCTTGCGTGTTGTTGGCTGAAGAAATGGGCATGCTTTTTCCATGGGGGCCACATGGAGCCACTGGTTTTTATTCCAATAAAAGGGAAATGTTTATGTGCAAGTCTATGTACTTTCTCAGCTATACAATACTCTTATGTAAAAGAAATCAGAAGAAAAAAGGATTTTAAATACAGTAAAATGCCTTGAGCATCTTTATCCTTTGATGCATCTCTTTCCCACCAGGGATCCCCAGACTTCCCTTCAGATTCAATGTTTCAGTGTCTTGCTCATTCTCACCTTCTGTCCATAAAGGCGAGATCATCAGTGACCAGAGACATTTCATTTGTAGCACAGCACGGCTAGTAGAAGGAATATTCATTACAAGCAGCTGGTGATACAGACAGAAAAAAAGTCCAATCAATAAATTGTTCGCCATGAATGGCTGAACCTGTTTTTGGAAAAAAATAACTCAAATGGCCTTTGATTCGTCTCCATCCTGGTCCTATTTTTGGGAAGGGTGAGGAAGAGATTCACTGTCTCTCATCCATATGTTGTTATTGGCCTTCTGATATTCTTTGCATTGGCAGTGTGTGCTTGGTTTGGCTATCAAATTGTGAGTCTTTCCATCCTTGCAGGGTGTTCTGTGGTTTTTTTCACGCTCTGATCTGCCCAATGGAGCATGTCAGATGTATTTCACATAAGCTTTAACTGGCGTGACAAACACGAGAGAAATCTTTTCCAGCTCCCTCCTCAGGAAGAAGGCTTCATCATGGGTCCAAGCCCAAACACAGTTGCAGTATTGAGCACCACTGGACAGCAAAAAGTCTGCTCAGAGGCCAAACAGAGTTTTACATATGAGCATATCCAGACATTTGCTCAGCACAACAAATCTCATGCCACCAGGCTGGCTTAGCATGCAGCCAATGCATTTCCATCTGTTCCACTACTATCAACTTAATTTCAGATTAAAATATTTGTTACCTAAACTCATAATTGGGTTTCTTTTATCTTTCCTGCCAGTTCACAAATATGGGCCTGTGCCAGAAGAGTTATAACCTTCGGTGCTATTAACTATTGATACATGAATTTAGCTGAGGGATGGGGGGAAACGTAGCATTCTGGTTAAGGATTTTAGTCTCCGCAGGCTTTCTTACCAGTTGTTTTTTGCCTTTTCTGGCTGCTAGTGCCTTACTCCCAAGTGAGGGTGGTATCCAATGTTCTCTTTCCAATAAGGCATAAATGCTCTTCATAATCAGCAGATGGCTGTTTGAGTGACAGAATATGTCATTTATATCAAATTTAACCAATACTGACCTGCTGGGATTAACATTCAGTGGGCACTTAAAATTTCAGGTTTTCTGTACCCAAGTCAACATGACTGGCTATTGTCCTCCATACTCTAATTAAAGCTAAATTCAGCCCTGTCATGACCTCATTGCATTCAGGAAGCTGACATCATGGATGAATTTGGCCCTTAAGGTTTAGTATACTGTATTTTTGCCTGATGGATTGTCATCTTAATCATGTAGCCCTATGGTTGCGTAGCATCACACCAAGTCATGAGACAATGCAACACAATGTGATTTATTCAAAATCCAAAATGGTACATAACTCGTGCAAAATAAATGTATGCTTTTAGCTAATCAGGTGTGTAGATTGTTCCCCCCGCAGTTTAACAGATAAGTGAACTTAACAGTAGGGCTGTGTGAAGCTTTGGTCGCTGATTCGATTTGGAGGAGATTCAGCCCGATTCAGTGGCCGAACCTCTGAATCCGAATCAAATCAGGAAGTCCGTTAATCTCTCTGAATGGAATCGGAAGCCTCCGATTTGATTTGGAGAGATTTAACGATTTGGACATAGCCACAGCTTTATTAGGGGAAGCAAAACTTCGTTTGCTGATTTGATTTGGATGGAGATTCGGCCCAATTCAGTAGCCAAATCTCAGAATCTGAATTGAATCAGGAGACCCTTTAATCTCTGAATCAAATTGGAATCCTCCAAATCAATTTGGGGAGATTCAGAAATATTTGATGATTTGGACAGAGACACAGCTCTCAATGTTTTTTCTGTACCTCAAGGTACCAGGCAGCTTGTGAAAGCTGAGATGGTGGGGCAGATGGAGCATCCCACAGGAGCAAGAGGGGGGCCCCAGCGTGCTCGGCAGCAGACCCAGCAGTGGACCGGAAGTACTTCCAGTCCACTTCTTTGTTCACCATGTAGCATGCAGGGCTCCCCCCCCACCCAAGCTCCCGTGGGATGCTCCATGTGCCCCACCATTGCAGCATTCATGAGCCTCATCTGGTACCTTGAGGTATGCAGAAACAATATTTAAAGTTGTGTCTATGGCCGAATCGCTGATTCTCTGAATCAGAATCGAAGCTTCAGATTTGAATTTGGTCAAACTGAATCAGGACAGTGGTCTGAATCAGCGAATTGAATCACTGTCCCCTGAACTGGGCTGAATCTGAATTGAATACGGCCCACTTTGCACAGCCCTGCTTAACAGGCAGGAAAACACCACAGCTTTCAAAAGCCTTATCATCTTCCCCCTAAAAATAGTAGAAATCATAGTTCATGCATTATAATGGAGAAAGTTCAAAGTTACTTTTAGCTGTTTGGAAGAAAGCAAAAATACCAAAAATACACATTGGGAGGCGGAGATTATTTGTTCAGTCACTAATTAAGAAAAGCAAAACCCCGGCTTCCTGTAATTCTGTCCCTATTCCTGCTTATGTGACAAGCAAGGAATTCCAACAGTTTGGTGCAATAAACTCCAGGGGGATCTGCTGTTCCCTCCCATTTTTTTTCCTCAAAAGATCTCCCATAATCTATCTATTCTACCTCCCTGATTCTATGAGCTATACAACAAACCTATCAGCAGGTGGTATGCAAAATTTTTATCTGACCCGTAAGAGAAAGCTAGAGATTTTTGCCTATATGTTTTTTTTTAATAGTAATAAAATATACAGTTCAAGGTAGAAAGTGCCCCTCTATCTATATCTGTGATATAATACAGTATCAAAAAATGCTCATTGACAACAAACACTGATTAAAAACCCAATTTCCATTTTATTTGGCTAATTCTTAAACTTTTTCCCCCCATATTAAATCACAAGCGCCAGGCAGGCAGAAGTAACTTTGAGTTTTAAATATATAGAAGACGGAAGTGTATTCCATTTCATATTGTTGAATCAGTCTTAAGGCCTTTCTCTTGCATATACTTATTCAGGATCTTAACATTCAGATTACAAATTGGTAGAAAAACTGACAGATTTCAGCTTTTCTCAGCAGGAATGCGCTTTTGCAAAGTGTGTGTGTGCGCGTGAAGCTTCGGATGGTGATTCGATTTGGAGGAAATTCCAGTTTGACTCTCCAAATCCAAATCAAATCGGGACCACTTTAAAGGTCCACATTGATTCAAAGCTCTCTGAATCTTCAGAAAAGCTTCAGAGAGCTGTGATGACTCAGGTGGTCCCCAGGGGCTGCAGCAGGGAGCTGCAGCC
>NW_017728917.1:2126442-2159718 GCF_001723895.1 Crocodylus porosus
AAGCAAACACTAGCCGCTTCGCACAGGCCGTGTGTATGTGTGTGTGCGTGTGTGTGTGTGTATTCCACATGTCCCTAAAATGAGAAAAAAACCTGCTCTATTTCAAAGGTTGCTCCAGAAAGCGAGAGACATTTTCATTCATTCTTTTTTTCCCCATCCAATTTTGATGAATAGCCCTGAAAGTTAAGAGCTTATTTACATACTTGAAGGGACCAAAACCTTTCAATGAAGGCACACAGACTGCTAAAAGAAAGTTAACATACATGACTAACGCTCCTCGTGGCTCTGATGTGCAGCTTTCTCGCCTCAATTTCAAGGATGGGACAGCCCAGGCTCTAGGGCTTTGCGTTTCAGTCAGATCTCCATGCATTCTCCAGTAGTGAAGGTCCAGGATCAGGATTTAAATAATTCTTGCTCCCAAGTCACCTGTGTAGTTATAAGACAAGGAATAATAGAGGGAACGGTCCTAAGCATAAAGTATTTTGTTGTCCTGTGGGGCTCATTTATGAATGCTGAAGTGGAAAAAAAAGGTATACAGGAATGCTTTTGTTTATTTTTAACGAAGAGCTATCAAACAGGCATCATATCACTGACCAAAATCAGGAAAGAAAAAAAGCAAAGCACTTCCCTAAAGCTTTACATGGCTTGTATTTATTTTTTGGCACTGAACTTTGTAATGGAAACGTGTGTGGCTCTTTCTCCTCTGTGCAATCTCTGACTGTCGAACAAGAGCCTCTGGCTGCACCTTTGACTGGGGAAATAAAACACTGGCTCTGCGTCATCTCTATCCAGGCTGATGGATTCAGGTGAAGTTGCAAGGAGTTCACCCTGTAGCCTGTGGTTGCAATGACAAGATCCCTTTCCCTGCCTCTGCTTCGGTGTCTACATGTTGTTCCCTGCACCTCCCTCATACTCACAGTGCTTTTGCTGACGTCTCCACAGGCTATTTGCATCACTTTGAAATCTGATGGTAGTTCTTTTTCTCTCAGCACATGAGATCACCACGATTTCCAAAATTTTGGGGGTCCTGATTAGCTCAGCAACCTTGAATACCTTCCAAGCTTTGTATTATTTTTACTGCGGCTTCCCATTTTTTGTTCCTATTTGTAGGTCATTTTACTTCAGCAAAGTAAAAATGTCTCCTAGTAAGAAGGACTAGTAATGTCTCCTTGTACCTCACCCGGGCCTCCCTGTCCCGCAGTAGGCAGGGGTGTCCATGAGACTGGTGAAAAAATTAAGCCTACTAGACTTAATTTCTATGACATCTAGTAGGCTTAATTCCTGTGCTAGTGTTTCATTACATTGCTTTTACCCATGACTGACTAATAGGAGGATTTTTGCACAGCATCTCTCTAAGTCTCCAGCCTGAGGAGGATACAAAACCTGTCAATAAATCATATTATTTCTGAAGCAGAAACTTGCACAGTGCTAGGCTTAACCAAAAGTTAACACGGTTTTTAAGCCTAGAGGGCCATGTTCTGGCCTGGTAGAAATATGGCACAGCGTGGGCAGTTTAAGATATAAGCCTGGGCTGATTAACATAGTCCAAGTTTCAGCTAAATCAAGAATCAAAGAGATTGGAGAAGTTTTCTAGTCCATCTCCAGCTGAGCATGGGTCAGAAGGATCTTTCTTTCCAGCTTATCAGTAAGATCACTTTCCACTTAGTTAATTTACATTGTCATTCAGCATCAAGTAGAAACACGGAGTAACGCAGGGGGAAACATGATGGAGCAGCAGTTCTAATCGGGTACATTCAGAGACTTGCTTACCTGAAAATGCCTGAATTGCAAAGTAGATAATTTAGCACAATTAAGATCTTTTAACTGACTTTTCTACTAGTCTTTCTGAATCAGGGAATAGTTCAGGAACAGCCTTTCTTGCGGTGTTTTGATATTTGCGATCCCGAACCTTTCCGAAAATAAACTTATAGGGAACTTTTATTCTTAAAAGAATATTAACATGTCAAGGCTGTGTGTGATTTCAGTTTGAGTGATAGGCTAACATTTTGTCAGGTTCAGTTAATTCACTCGCCCTGGAGAATGAAGGATGAGAGAACCTCATAATTATTTGTCTTCTCTTAAAGAAGAATTACTGAATCTACCAACTTAGTGATATAGGTTAGAAGTCAGGCTATACTTTCAAAAAATGCTGCAACCAAGAAATGTCTTTTATTTTTAGATGAAGAACTAGGTATTTTAACTTTCATTCAAGAGGAGAGACCACTTCATCCCTCCCTCATTACTCTGTTTCCCCTCAGGTAACTGCTTGTCCTTAGTCTTCATCTCACAATTCATTCTCAGTCTTTGTAGAAACCCTAATCATGAGTCAAAGTGCTGTTGTGGCAGACGTTGTACAAGCAAAGAACAAAAAGACAAACTCTGCCCCATGAAGCTTACAATTCAGCAACATAACAAGAGACACTAGACAGATAAAGAATGATGGTGGTGGGGAGTATAAGGAAACAGTTCGGTGACTGACAAGCCTGATAAGCAATGGACTCCACATATAAGTGCCCTAAAAGTGTTTTTTGGCATCTCCGTAAAGAAGACCTCTGGTCATTTACTTCATTTCTATTTCCTGTTTCTCAACTGTTCTTATTCAAGGGGATCCGTGCCCAAAGAAATTTTATTTTTTGGAAGTTTATTCTTTTATTGCAATATAAAAATGGCAAGACTGATTATGTGCCATTTATGTTCCTTCTTATAATATGCTAGCCATGGCCTCTGGGGCCACATCCAGATGTGCATGGACATTTGGTTCCCCAGGGCAACTAATGGTGGTGCACTTTGTGCCGTCACTAGTAATCTCTGGGGAATGCCTGTGCCACCCAGGCACTGGTGCATGGCAAGTTACGCCAGGTGGGGTAGGGGAGGATGGGGGCAGAAGCAGCCTTACCTGGGGTCCTGGGCACCTCCTGGGGCTGCAGCAGTGGTGATCCTGTTGCGCGGCTTCAGCTGGCCAGGCTCCAGTTTTGGGTGGTGCACACTGCCGCCATGTGTTTTTCTCCATGGGCTTTTCTTACCTTTTGATATCCTCTTGCAGTACAGAGAACAACTGAACATGAGGTATGGAGATGGCCTGGGAGATTAACCCCAGCCTGAATCATTTTCATGGTTGTGTGAAAAGAGGGCGGGAGGAAGGCCCCTCAAACACGTGGTTTTAAAGATAGGAACTAGTGCGCTAGAACAGCGCACCTACTGGGTTCACATTTTATAGAGAATTTCAGCCATTCCAAATCACTAACCGTAATATGGCGAGTTCGGTTGATCCACACCACGTGACATGTCAATTACATTTTATGATATACCTAACCGATGTTATTTCATGCTTCATGCCCCTCAGGTCAGCCTGACTTGTCAAAGTTTTCAATGAAAATTCAGCCTGGTTGTGAACACAGTTAAAATGTTTGTGTAGACTGAGCTGACAAACAACTGTCTTCCCTATCTCACTGACGTACAAAGGAATATCAGATCATTCAACACATCTACAGAATAGTGATGCCAGAGGTCTAGATTATACAACCCACAATCTAAAATACTGATGGGTAGTATTTAAAAAAAATCGTTTTAGTAGGAATGATTTAAGAACAGTTTTGCTGCCAGGAACAACTTCAAATAGTTTTCAAGAGAACCATATGTTTTTGCAATGTCTATGCTTTTCATAACCTGAGGCTGATTCTTCACTTCCAGCTATACTGGCAGGCTGCATAAAGTTACCAACTCAACAAATGTGCCTCTGAGTTGAACACTGCATTTAGAAGAGTACCTTGCAGCACCCTGTAATCGTCACTTATTATCTAATTTATTTTGCTTGAATAAGTGTCACGGGTGATATGCAAATAAAGTTGGCTGGCAAAAATACATAATAGGATTTCTAATTCAGTCATCAGAGGTTGGCTTTTTGAAGTCCAAGCAAGTAAAGCAATGAATGGCAAGCTGAGTGCAGAGAACAATGTAATTGCAATTAACATTTTATCAGCCCTGTTCCTCAACCAAAGTTCTGGCATCATTTGTTGGATAAGGGTAGCTCTTTAACTTCTGAACAGATGCATCCACCAGCTGCTTACTGTGGAGCGATGTCATCACCTAAGAGCAATGACAGAGAAGTAATACAAATTATGGAAGTTTCAGGCTGCTCAAATTTAATTTGAGGGCACAGTGAACCATTGTCTTTGTTAGACTGTGTGTGTAGATAACATTGTTATTGATTATCACGGTACCGTAGAGTTCTTCCTCGGCAAACATAGCTTCAGAAAGTATATGGTTTATTTAGTTCTCTAATACATTAATAGAATATAGTCTAAGGTAGGTTGACCTTGTGAACTTGAACACAGCACGTCAAAGGACATGCAACTGTAAGCATACATACATTACAGCACAGCATGAAGAAGCCGATTTTCTTTCAACAAAAATTGATACTGTTCCATAAGTCAATTATACTATGTTCAGATTAGCCAAGATCTGGGCTCAGATCCTTATGTCCTTCCCATCTTTGCACAGATCCAGAAAATATACACCCAGACTAAATGAAATCTACTGCACACACTAGCAGATATCTAGAGAACCAGCTTTATATTTACAGTTTAAGTTTTATTGGATATACCAACATTTGGCTCACATATATTCCAAAACAGTTTTTCAAGGGATCATTCAGAAAAGACAGCCCTTCCTGATGCTTTTGAAAATGTCAGTTCAGCTTTCACTTCTGTTCTCTGTAATACCAAACTACTAACATTCAAATCTTTACAGAACCTAGTGCTGACTGGTACTATTGAGCATTTATAAAACAATATAGCTGATATGTTTCCATACACTGTCTAGTTATTACTATTATGTCTGTTTCTCTCCTAAGCTATCTTTTACAATCGTGATGAACAAGTTCTGTTGACATTTGCACTTTAAATTTAAATAAAGAAGAGGCCATTCTAGTTTGCTGCCAATATAAGCAGGCGTATGATTTGCATATCTAAATAAACAAATCAGCGTTATGTACAATAAGTCCTGCCAAGCAATAGATTACCTTGATGCCTACTCTGATTCTGAAATAGTAGTTGCATGTTAAATCTCTTCATAGCTAAGGACTGGAACATAACCAGTGCTTAGCATTTGAAATTTCCAGTAAATTCTCAGAGAACTGGGTACTCTGGATGTTCTGGAATTGAGCCCTGTCTGTAGAAGAGGCAATTCGTTGAATGAAATGGTTAACTGATCCTGATACAGTTTTCCATGCTTGAGTTGATCCAGCAAATGTATTGCATAGAAAAGCTTAGATGCTTTTGTGATTGAGTTTGAAACTTAGATCTGTCTATGCAATGTTTTGGGAAAGTCATTTAATACCCACGTGCCTCCTTTTTTCCTTTCCAAAAGGAAGTCAATATTTCCATTCTTTACACACGGTTTCTTTTCCTTTGCTGTGATCCTCAGCTCTCCACCGCAGGTACAACACTTTGTGATTGGTTGGTGCTAACACCTCAAAGAATGGAACTTGGTTTCAACTGATACCTTTACGCTCTGTTTGACATATTTTTGATGGAAATATAACTTTAACCAAGCTCATACTTAGGAGGAGGGAAATAACTGCTGGTACAGTAGATAAGGTAGGGGATTTTCACATCTACAAACTTTTTTGCCAAAGACCTTTGGTCAGCATATTCAAAACATGGCACTTTATTGAAGTAGTATACATGTGCTGGACTGTGCAGTAACCAGCATTACTCAGCTGTCCTGATGCTTCATGGGTTTTTTCCCGTGCTATTGCACAGTTGTGTCAGTGTCACGGTTCATGACAATCAATACTGCATCACCATAGCAATGAGCTACAGTGATGTAGCTCATCACTGTGGCAACGTAGTGTCTCATGTAGATGCACCCACTGAGTAGTAGTCACTCAAGCCATGTCAACCCTTCCGACAGCCTCACACATGATGTAAATACTTTTCATTCAGTCAGATGAACACTGAAATCCTAAAGGTACGAATGGGAGGAAGTATCTGAAATGAGCAAAGGACTCAAGCTATGACAGCAGGATTTTGCATGGGAGGAAATTCATTAGACTAGTTTTCTGCAGATGTGCCACTTCAGCAATTCACAGCTTGGATGAAGATAAATGAGAAATGTCTGAAGTGTATAAGGGTGCTGTTTATATGGTAAATATGATAAATAATACAGGATTTGATGATGTGTGTCTCCTTAGAAGTTCATTTGCATAGATTTAGAATTTAGGATAACTGGAGAGTTTGTATTTTACATTGATTTATTCTGTTCTTTTCCCTTTAAACATTTCCTTAGTGACTTCAGCAAAAATTTTGTAAGACCAGGTTCTTCCCTGCCCTATATATGTTAAGGCCTTGGAAATACATTCACTTGTAGTGCCAGAGTGCCTCAACACTTGGGCTAAGTATAGACAGTCAAAAAGCCTAAGGCTGAATTGTTTCATTCTTTGCAGTTTAGTCTCAGATGCAAAGATTAAACTGAGAAACATAGGGACACACATTCACCTTTGATTCAGTGACTCAGGCCAGAAGATGGGAGGCACTAGAGCATGGCTCTCTGGCACTTTCTCTTCCTGCTGCCCCCGAGGTCTGCAAATTTGCAGTCCAACATCACGGAAGCAGGACCCTGCAGGGTTCTTCATCACTTCCTTTTCCTGCATCCAGGTGCATCTGGGATTTGTAGATGCACAGTTGCAGCCAGCAGTAAGTTTCAGTGAGGTTAGCAGGGCAGGGCAGGTCATCTCTGTACTCAGGGGACAGGGATTTAACCCCCCTCCCTGGCCCCAGACCCCAGCCAGGGTTTGCCTGTCCCCCAGCCCAAAACCTTGCCTGCTGAAGCAGACAGCCCAGCCCAGCCCAGGGCTGGAAAGCATGCTGGGATACTGGGGGACTCTGATTTAACTTGAACCAGGAAGCGGTCTGGGACAGAAGTTTCTTAAACAGGTTTGACCCAGATCAGTTAAGTCTGATACTACATTCAACCTGGTTTATCTCAAACCAGTTTCAACCATTTTGAAACTGATTTATGTGCACTGAACTTCTGATCTGTTATTGGCTTAAACCAGTTTCTGATCACTTAACCTGATTTATGTATAACTTTGGTCCCTAGCCTCAAAGTTTGCAACTGTGTTCCCCAGCCACTCTCCCTCTTTTCTTCTTTGAAAGTGGGGAGGGAGAACAGACTACTGTGGGATGCTGGGAGACCCTCTGTTGTACTATATGGCAGTCCACATATTAGATGTGGCACTGCAAAACTTAGTGCTAAGGAGACGTTCCTGTTTGAAGCAGGCTCATTTTCGTAGCTGATCTGCCTTTTTTGTGGAGGTACAGACAGCATGAATCTACACACACCAGCTTATATAACATTACAGGTGTAACATGTGCCTGTGACCTTAGTAGTACCTGATTTCACAAGTAAATCAGGAGAACTAGCGTGAAAAAAAATCTTGTCTCTTGAAAGCGGAGTCATAGGAAAAGACAACTTCTGTACTCTCGTACTTTGCCAAAGCTTCATACCATCGTATTGGTGTTTATCAGTCTGAAAACTACCTATTTATTAGGAGCATTCCCTGAATTCTTCCATGAAGGTCCATTTGTGGACTGCTACAGCTCTTCTTGCTTTTTTCCATGTAAGTTCTAGTATTGCACAGGAAAGAAAGAAAGTACAGACATTTCCCTTGTGAAATGGAAGAAGAAACCCTTTGAATTCCAATCAGTTTTAGTTGAAGGCAGTGAAAATAATACGCCAGTTCAAAATATTGTTGACTCATTTCCCCCGCAGAAACATAAATGCAATATATCTCTACCAAAATTAAAAAAAAAAAAAGAAAACTTTTAACCCAAAATCTGGATCAGATACCAGCTAATGAGACTGGAAAATCTGTCTGAGTCAAACTGGTTGAAAATGAAATCTATGATATTTTGTTCAAAATGTCATTTCCTTTCAATTTTTCAATTAAAAAAGATACAGCCAAGTGAGCAGAGGGCTGGGGGAGAATGTGTTTGAAAATGTTCCTACAATTTTTCAAATACAGAAATCCAATTCGTGTCCAAATGTTGAGTGTTGATGTTTTGGTCAGCTGTATTCCATGGCCTTCTCTTGGGCAAGTAATTTTGGCAATATAGTCACCTGGAGTCCTGAATATCCTTTGATGGATTAAAAAAAAGGGGAATCCAATATTGTTTCTTAAAAAGACATCTATGAGGTAATGAAGCCATGTCACTTTTTCCATTTTTCATCTCCTGATTTATGCAATATGAGCCATGCAAACTATCTGCAGTTTACTGTCTCTATGAAACAAATGATTTCTAGGCAACAGAATAACAAATGAACTAATAGCATCCCTTTTTGGCAGTCCTGGCCCTCTTCTATTCTTCTCTCAATTAATAACAAGTCTCATGGTGTTGTCTAATATATTGCTTGTTTGTCCTGTAATTTAACACCACAGAAAAGGGTGATTGGCAGTACCCCTTAAATACTCAATTATTTGGAATTCAATATAACCATACAAAAGACGTGTTGTAAACTGGAAAGCAGATTTGGCAGAATATTCCCAGCATAGCATGCAGCAGGGAAAAAATTATAAAGGGGTCACTGAAGAAATCAGTGGGTCTGCTTTATGAAAACAGGAGTGCCAAATTTGCTTGGGCTGGATCTGGATCATAGGGTCCTTCGCAGGCTGGGTCCAGACCGCCAGGAGCCTTGTTGACCAGATCCAGACTCACTTCTGCCAGAATGAAGAATAGCAGCAAAATTAACTGCCATGGGCACCCGAGTGGCTGCATCAGGTCAGGAAGCCTCAAGGATCAATGCATCTGTCACTCAATTGCAAAGTTTGAGTCACTATGGCTATTCACTTGCTTACAATTAAGCAAATGCATAAGTATATTGACTAGTCTCACGTGATGCTTCTAATAGAGACCGTGACAGACCCTAGCTCTCCTGAATTCCCATCCAGTCTTAACCTTGCGATTGGCCTTCTCAGGATTGTGGCACCACTGAAAAATCCCTCTGTCCTAAAAGACTTACAATTGCCTTTACAAGGAAAAAAGACAGACCCAAATAATAGGGATGGCTCAGTAGGAATGAGTGGGAGAAGGAGAAAAATGGCTGCAAGAGAATGTGTTACCCTAGACTAACAGTTTGGATAGCTAGATGGTATAAAGTTTAAACTATGCACTACTTTACCATGATAAATAATGTAATAAAAATCCTTATTACATTTGCTCAGGTCTTGGTACTGTTGTTAATTATGGACAAGCGCTTACTCTGCAAGCTGCTGTTTCAAGGCATTATAAATCAGATGTAGAAACTTGCCCTACATTGAAATTCAGTCTGCAGTCAGCCCAGGTATTAATTTCTTCACATTGTTAGAAAAATAAAAGGCGCTCTTTAAATTATAGGAGTGAAGAAAACAAATGAGCAGTTTATTGGGTTGGGATGCTTTCCTGCGCTGCTGTAACTCCGAACCAGCTTTATTTTCCAGTTGGAAATTATGCATGTCCCCAGGCCATGAAATACACTAAACTATTTGCTCTTTCAGAGCTAAGTTGGTGCATTGATTGAGAACCCTGCTGTGGGAGCAGTGTGAGATGAGGGGCGTCCCTCTAGAGAAGGCATTTTGTTATGCGAAGGGATCTTGTTGGAGGAGGAGAGTCGACTGCAACTGAATGCCCCCCTCTGTGCTAAAATGGTATATTTAGCAGGTAAAAAGTCCATTGACTTCAATGGCATCACTGCACACATACTTAAGGTCACCAGTCATGATCTTAAACATTTAGAGGTCAAGATTACCAAATATGATCAAAGCATTTTATCACCCTTTTGTTTATTTTAAAAAGCAAAAGGTCCTTATTTGGCAATGGCCGGGGGGGAGCAGGTTATTTCAAAATCACAGAATACTTGGTGATGGAAAGATTACCTTTAATACAAATCTATTCAATACACAAACACAATCATAGTAAAATATTTACTCACGCAAAAGGAGGCTCAGCTAGAGCGTGGAGCTGGTTCATATACTGAATGTTGTGATCCTAAATGAAAACTGTCATTTAAAAAAGCCAGGAACAAAACAATAAGTAAAAAAATATATATACATGAAATAACGACATTCAGATGTGACTGAGAAAATGACTGCAATGTCCATACGGTAGGAAATTCAGAGGTAAGGACATTTTCTTACCATGAGACCAGAAGTCAGGCCATGGGACTCAGAACAAAGTAGTCACTAGATGCGTAGGCAGGAGAAGATTCAGTCCCTCCCATAATGGTTGCATGTGAATCCATATATCCCCTGTACACAGGTGGGATACTGTCTCCTAAGAAAAGGAATTCAGTGAACGCTCCAATGACACTTAGAGAAATTACCGAATCTTTAATTAGAGTCTTCCCCTAATGATTTTAAATATTCAATACCTGTTAACATATAAATCCCAATTTTTTTTCTGTTCAATTACATCTTTGGGGCTGTGAAAAGCATGTGCGTAAAAAGGAAGTTGTATAATGTGCCAAAAGCAAAATTCAGCTACCCTTTAGTCAAGGCTCTGGTTCAGTGTGGGCAAGAAACATTCAGTCACCATTCTCTGGGTAATGAAGTAGGAAAAGATACATTTTCAGTACCTCATATACCAGCAGTATTTACAGATGGACACTGTTTTATATTGGCTACTGTTTATCCAGCTTTGCCTATTTATCTCTCATGCTTGGCTCTGAAATCTATGTATTTTCTAAGAGGGAAGAAGGAACCTTTTAAAGATCCTTGGTTTTTCTCACAAAAGCCTTGAAGTATTTTATAATAATATTTGAGCCTCGCTGTATCTCTAACACTGAGAATGTGCTACTCTATTTAAAGCATATGGTTGCTATAACTACCAGTGTAGTGTGCTTCTGACTTACTGCTGGAAATGGCATATGGGCTTGATCTAGCAGAGAGCTTTTCATATAAACTCATGCATTTACCATTATATATATACACACAGGGAATAAATCAGACATTAGGACCTCAGCAGTGTTCTATCATT
Source organism: Crocodylus porosus (assembly GCF_001723895.1). Classification (NCBI taxonomy): domain Eukaryota; kingdom Metazoa; phylum Chordata; order Crocodylia; family Crocodylidae; genus Crocodylus; species Crocodylus porosus. The sequence goes on from NW_017728917.1 coordinate 2,137,455, forward strand.
TTTGTGCAAAAAATACTGCTACTGCCAGTGCAGAACCAAGCTAGGAATGAATCTTGCTGGATTCTTCCGCTTGGGTAATAGCCCAAAGAAAAAGCCACATTTGCAAATGCCAAATCCTGTAGGGTTTTGCATATGATTTAAAGCCCCGAAGAGGCAAGGAGGTTTTGATTCCGAAATTCCAGAGAGAAAATTATTACAATAATTTGCCCAGTAATAGGAATAGCCAAGCCTGTTACTGGAAAGTCTCCACTATTCATGACGTTTTCACATTCTACCTCAGGAGTAGAAACAAATGGAAGATTTTCAAGGGCTTAGCGGTAGTTCTGTGTATATGGTGAACAGATAACCCTATTATTTATATAGGGTCTTGGCAACTGAATGTAACTTTAATATGGAAGTCTTGCAAAAAATTATGGAGATTTGGCCTGTTATTTCCAGCACCTTCTTTACAACAGTTTCATAAATAAATAATTAAAAAGCATTCACAAATATTGTTAGACATGGAAATGTTACTTCGGTTTCCTGCTAAAGTGATCAATCTTTCGCAGCTATCTAGACAAGGACTGGGTATTGCAAATCCAGAACACTTTTACAAATGTGAAGCTAAATGATTGATTATTCAACCAAATGCTGGTATTTGTTATTGTCTTATTGTTGTGTAAGTTTCAGTTTTCCAATCTGGAAACTAAAAACAAAACAAAACACATAATCTGTGATTGAGGTGACCAGTAACTCGCTGTGAAAAATAAGTAACATATATTTAAAAGAGAAAAAAAATCATAAAAAGCCACTGGGATGAAATACATGGGCATAATCTATTTGACAAGTAGTTGTGGAGAGGGAATAATAAGTAAAAATGCAGATTGGGTTATGAATGACTTGCAAGTGACAAAGAAGACTAAAACTGCAATAACTATTGTCAATCAAGGTCAATGTGATAGATAGATAGATAGAGCTATTGTAGCAGAGCACTAGGGTGCTCGCTACTAGTAATAGTAATAAGGACAGCTGCCAATCAACAGGGCAGCACAGGTAAGGGTTGCCGGGGCAACTAATGTTGGTCAGCTGGCTAGAAGGGGGCAGGGCCTGGCCTTTATAAGTGACCAGGCTGAGGCCAGAGCCTGAGGTGCAGGAGCTCTGCAGAAGAGCCCAGCAGAGCAGAGACGAGCGGTGCAGCCTGAGCACCTAAGGGGCCGCAGCATGGTGAGGGCAGAGAGAATCCTGACGGAGATGCCTTTGCAAGAGGGCCAGTTTGGGCCTGGACCCTTATGTTATAGCCGATAGGCCTATTTTGAGTTAGAGCCGGTTGGCTAGTAGTTTCCTTTGCGGTAGGGCTGTTTGTGTGAAAACTGGAGGACCGGGTGAGGCTGTAGGGGTGCAAGGAGGCCCCACGGGAGCTCCCCAATAATCTGGGGGTTCCTGGTGCCCAGTAAGGGCACAGCAAGCGGTGCCAGGGCAGCCCAGTGATTGGTGCCGGAGCTGGCACTGCGGGTGAGGGCAGGCATATGGGAACAGGAAGCCTGGGCGAGCGTGCGGTAAGCGTCCGGGAGAACATGCCTGGAAGGCAGGTTAAAATAAGAGGCTCCAGGGTGAGTGACTAGCACCCTACTGACACTTAGTCCCGGAGAAGGGTGAGCGTGTGGTAGAAGTCCCAGAGAGGGGCAGGCGCACGAGAGGAAGCCTAGAGAGGGGCGGATGTGCGGATAGGGGCCTGACTGATAGGAGCTTGACAGAGTCGACTAGAGGCCCGGAAAGGGTGAGAGGGTGGACAGAAGCCCGGGAGGGACGAGTATATTGGGCACGCGTACGGAGAAACCCCAGAGAGAGGGAGCGCGCGTATTGAGAGACCCCAGGTAGGGGCAAGCATATGACACAAGAACGTCCGGTACAGCTGCGAAGCTTGGGGTGTGCTAAAGAGGAGGTTGGAGGCACGCATAGCCCTTAAGGCCGGGGTGCACCGAGTCACCCTATACGGAACGGGGAATAGTTCCAGCATAACACCCTGTACAAGGGAATCAAAGGCAGCCTCCCATATAGAACCAGATATCTCTCCCACCATGTCTTTGATGATAAGAGGGTGCTGGATCGCCTCCTTGGCATGGTAAGGGGGTGCTAGAGGGATCACGGCCGCCCCTGCGCCCCGCCCCATGACAGTTCTATTTGAGGTTGTCCTCAAATACCTCAGTCTTGTGAACCAACCTATTTCTATTGATATCACATCTAGTAGTTGTCAAAGCTGTCTACATTGTATTGCGTATTCCTTGAGAGTGAAAAGCACAGCTCTTCTAGAAACTGGTCTGTAGCTTATGTTCCTCTTCCAAGCTGTCATTCAGCCATGCCAAGTAGACACAACTTCCATTTGCAGGAAACTGTGGCTAGAGGCAGCCATGTTTGGAGGCACTGTTGCAAACACTAAGTTTACAGTATAGACGTAGTCCAAATTACGTCAATCCTGGCATGTATGGGAGTTTCAGAAATTGCAGCAAAGAATTGTGTTGCCTTTGTCTGTCTAAATGACAGCAGGGGCTAGAATGTGGCACATGTTCACTGGATTTCTGCCACCTGAAAATCACCCTTGTATGGAGTGAACTTTCTGGATTTAATTAAGCCAGCTATAGAGCCATTCATGTACTAAAGCATTTTTATTGCAAGAAGGTCATTTTCTATGTTATTATTGGCCTGAAAAGTGTGCATGCACTCCCCAGATGCCAAAAAGTTGTTCTGTAAGGCTGGTATTGAACGGAAGCTCCTTTGCCCTGGGAACTTGTAAAGCATTTCTGTCTACCCCAAAAATCCTGCTCTAGTATTATGGTTATAATTATCACATTCTGTTCTTTAATGAAGCTCTGACCTTTTACTAAATCAGTGGTTGTCAATATTTCCCAAGTTAGTGGCATGCACATTGTGGTTCCATAATTTCCTACTAATTCATTAATACAATTATGACAGTGTATTCCTGTTCATCCTAAAATAGAATTAATTGATACAATTTAACCTAAAAAACCTAAAAACTTTTAGGAAAAATCACAGCTGCAAAATAAATCTTTTCTTCATGAGATTGCATCTTTGTTAACAGCATTACATGAAAAATATGAACTGAATTAAACAGCAAGTCATTAGCAATTTTCCAAGGAGATTTACGTAAAGAAAGCATGGGGTTGCATATTTTTCTTGTTTAAACAATACAATATTCTTTTAAAGGGTTCATTATATACTTTATATGATTTTGGGCGTTCCTTTGTTTCATACATACAATCAATGTCAGGGTATTTAGGCTCTCAGTTATTTAAGATCCCAATTCCTGTTTAAGTCAAGTGATATTTAATAGATGATATTCTATACTGATATGAATATTTCTGAGAATTTCACATATTAACTAGAAAGTTAATAGGGCTGTGCAAAGCTTTGGTCCTGATTCAGCAGAGATTTGGCCCGATTCAGTGGCCAAATCTCTGAATCCAAATCAAATCGGAGGACCCTTTAATTTCTCCAAATCAAATCAGAACCCTCCAAATCTATTTGGAGAGATTTGGAAAGATTCAGAGATTCAGACGTAGAGACAGCTTAAAATGTTTTTTCTACATACCTCTAGGCAGAGCTATCCCTAGGGGGTGTGAATTGGGGCAACTTTGGGGACCCTGCGGAGCTGGGCAGAGCAGTGGTGGCATGGAGCTGGGCAGAGTGGCAGCTCCATGTCCAGCTGCTTGCTATCCCCCTGCCACCACCCCTGCCACCGGCAATGGCAGCAGCAGCTTCTTCAGGTCCAGGGCCCATGGGATCAGTGTGGGGGCGGGGATGACATGGGCTGATTTGCCCTGGGCCCCACACCCTCCTCAGGTCAACTCTGCCTCTAGGAAGCAGGGTAGGAGGGGCTTGTGGCTGCTGTGATGGTGGGGTGGATGGAGTGTCCCACAGAAGCATGGGGGGCTCCCCAGCACATTCAGCAGCAGACCCAGAAGTGGACCAGAAGCACTTCCAGTCCACTTCAAGGTCTACCAGGGAGCATACTGGGGGCCCACCTGTGCCCCTCTGGCTCAGTGACTGGTGCCTCCTGGGTCCGGGGGGGCACCTGGGGTCAATTGCTGAGCCAGGGGGGTACGGAGGGGCCCCCCACTGTGCTCCGTGGCAGACCCAGAAGTGGACCAGAAGTATTTCTGAGTTTGCCGCTGAGCACGTGGAGGGCCGCCCCTCCGTGTCCTGTGGGACACTCCATGCACCCCAGCATCACAGCAATCATGAGCCATGCCTGCTACCTCAAGCTATGTAGAAAAAACTTTTAAAGCTGTGTCTATGTCTGAATTGCTGATTCTCCAAATCAGCATTGAGTTTTCAGATTTAGATTTGGCTGAATCAAATCAGGGACAGTGATCTGAATCAACAAATCAAACAGGTTTAGATTCAGGCTTAATCTGAATCGAATAGGGCCCGCTTTGCACACTCCTAATAGTTAACTAGCAGGGGTGTGCGAAAGAAGCCATATTTGATTTGGATTTGGATTTGGCCTAAATCAGGGACAGTGATTTGATAGTTGATTCAGATCACTGTCCCTGATTTGACTCGGACAAATCTGAATCTAAAGATTCGATGCTGATTTGGAGATTTTGATTCCATTTGGCCATAGACACAGCTTTCAATGTTGTTTCTACATACCTCAAGGTACCAGGTGCAGCTCATGAATGCTGCGATGGTGGGGTGGATGGAGAGTCCCACAGGAGGGAGGGGGGAGGGAGGGCCGCGTGCTTGGCGGCAAACCCAGAAGTGAACCAGAAGTCAGCTCTGGGAAAGGTCAATTTATGTTCCAGGACTTCAGTGTCTCAACTGCACAACAGTATTTCCTTTGTCATTTAAGATAATCAGATATTAAGATAAATTTGACAAATTAAAATAATGCATGGTGAATACATGGTATAAGTATCTAGGAAATCTGACTTAAGGCTTCTAATGGCTACAGTATTATAAATAATATAATGTGAGACCGATGATTAATTAGAACCTGTATTATTGTCCCCATTATACAGATGAGACTATAGAAGTAGCAAGACTCTGATGTTGCCAGGATAACACATTTTGTCTGTACAAAAGCTGAAGTGAGACTGTAGGAATTTCTGGCTCCTGTCTTATGATGAGTCCACTAACCAGGCAACACTGCCTCTCTCTTTGTCTCTCTCTCTTTTATTGTGTGTTTATGTATGGATTTCAAAGCAGATCATTTTTAAAAAGCCAGCTTCAACCATCAAAAAGACTGCTATTTAAATGGCAATTTTACAGGCCATCTTTGGATGACATGTTGGAGAAATGAGAGTTTGTACCTGAAAATAGATACAGTACAAATGAGTATCTTGTTAATAAGTGAATTTCTCAGAAATAAAGATGTCACTGTGGAATAACACCTACTGAAAATGATTATGGTGACAGGGGAGTCATTTGAAAGCATTCCACACTTTTCAGCACACCTCATGTCTTTACGGATTTACTTGTTTGTTCATGCACACACTCAGAGTTAAGCTGTCAAAATTGTCAAATGGTGAAAGTCATGCAGTAGTAAGCCTTTTTAATGCTTGATGGAGCATGCAATTGGAATTATACAACATGAATAAATTCTTTCTTGGAATACATAAATAAAGGCATAAAGAATGCCTCTCTGTTTAATTCAGTTGTTCTTAATAATATTTGTTTGTACGAGATATAATAAAGGATAATAATTGTTAAATACATAAAGAAAGTTAATCCCTGGGACCTGTTATAAATATGGAATGCTTTTGATTCCAGGGCTTGAATTGGAAATATACGGCCCTGCTTGAAATAAGAAGAATGTTATTCAATAAGGTCTTGCTTTTTAGTCCTGAGTAGTTAGACAGAATGGTAGGAGCTCTTGATTTGGCAAAGCACTAAAGCAGGAGGTTAAAGTTAATGTATAGTTCAATCACGTACTGGAATTGAAGTTACCAAGTCTTATAGAGTGACCGCTGTATATAAGTTGTTTGCTGAATAGGACTGTACTTATTATGCACATCCTAATAGCTAGCAACTTAGTACTTTGTGAGATCGGGGCCTTTAATTGCTGAATTTGACTTGTGCTATCTCAGGGTGCCATGTTCTGATCTATTCTTCTACTCTTTACTTCTCAGCTTTTAGAACAATAATAAAATATTTTTGTTGATCATCCTATGTACAGTAGGACAACTGGCTAGCCTGTAGTATCCTATTGAAAGTGTGCTCTTCTGGGATGGAGGAGACTTAGGGTCAAATAGGAAACAAAGTTTGGGCCTCCCACATTCTCTTCAGTTGCTGATTTTAAAAAAATCTCCTTCTGTGTTTAAAAATAGCCCCATCCAGTACTATATTCAGTTGTGAGGCTATCCTAAGAGATGTAAAATGAGTGGAGGAAAACCCAGGTTGTGGATTGAAAACCCAGGTTGTGGATTTGAGTTGTGTTTACATGCAAGTGGGGTGCTGAGATGCTTTGCTCAGTCAAGGCTGATTTTTTCCTGTATATTCACAGAGGCAAAACTTTTGGTTTTTGAGGAATTTCAAAATCAAAGAATTGGATCGTTATGGAGCGTAGGTGCTGTCAGAAGTAGCTAGCAGCTGGGCAATGGTTTTCAGAATTGTAATTATGGACTTTTGTGTCTAAATTCTGTGAAAGTCAAACCTCAGACATGTAAGTACTTTCCAAATAGAAAAGAAGGTGTAATGCTTTCTCTGAAGAGCTCAAAGGTAGACAGGCAAAGGCTACAACATGTACAGAAATAAATACAAATAATTCCATTGTGCTTTAGCAGGTGCAGAATCTCATACCAAATCATTTTAATGCATTTTTTCTTTAAATGTTGCATATTGAGAAAGTTGGGACAACTGGATGAGTAGTAATGTTCATCCATTATTTCCAAGGAAGAAGAAGCAGCAGCTTTTGGCCCATTATTCCTTGAAGTCTCTTAAGGGGCCAGGAACTGGTTTTGAGAGATGGAGTACAATATTTTAGGTTGGGGGAACATGGGATTTTTTTAGAAGGATTATGCTGATTGGCTTAGTCAAATTATATATTTTAAAGTCTAAAAAACTAGGCCTGTGCGAAGATTTGGGTGCTGATTCAATTTGGAGGAGATTCAGCCCGATTTCAGCAGTCAAATCTCCAAATCTGAATTGAATCAGGAGACCAATAGAAGGTCAGAATCAATCTGAAGCTCTCCTAATTGATTTTGAAGAGCTCTGGAGATTTGGGCAGTCTCCATTCACCACCACAGGGAACTGGACCTGGACACCATGCTGTTAAGTAGTGGGCAGGGAGAGGGGAGGGGACCATGGGTGGACTCCCGCTAGGCCCCATACCCTGCCTGCTCCCCCAGGCCCCCTGAGCACCCCCTGACCCCAGCTCCTCTCCCATGGCTGCCCCACCTGGCCCCAGCTCCTGGCTCTTTAAAACAAACAAAAATACCCCATACTCACTGGCTGCTGCAGCAGCCATCGAGGCTTCTGGAGGCTCAAGGCAGAGCCCCCCATGCAGTGGGGGCAGTGGGAATCCCCCCCCCCCCCACACACACACACACAAACACCTGGCAGGAGCCAGAGAATGGGGGCTTTTTTTGGTTGATGTTTAAAGAACCTGGAGCCGGGGCTATGTGGGCAGCCATGGGGAGTGGTGTGGGGTGGGAGAGCGGGCAGAGGTCAGGGGGCAGGCAGGGAATGGGGCCTGGTGGGGGTGCCCCCATGATCCCCTCCCCCTCCTCCAGCCCTCCCCTACTGCCCCCTACTTGCCAGGGTCTAGCTCCCCTACTGCCCCCTACTTGCCCACGTTGTCCGGGTCTAGTTCCCACTGGCAGCGAGTAGGGACTGTCTGAATCTCTGAAGCTCTCTGAATCTTTTCCAAATCTCCAAATCAGATTCAGCCAAATCAATTTGGGACAGTGATTTGAATCACAGAATCAAATCACTGTCCACTGGATTGGCCAAATCAAATCTGAAGCTAATACTAGCCTACTAGCCTTCACACAGGCCTACTAAAAACTAGTTCCTAGGAAGGCATTTGGAAAGTATTTCATTTATTCACAGAGTTTAAGGCCAGAAGGGACTAGTAGAGCATCCACTGTGACCTGTATGTTGTAGACCATTAAAATTCCCCAGGTGTCTCTGTACGGAGCCCAATAACTTGTGCTTGACTAAAACATACCTTCCAAAAATGATCTGAAGACATCAAGAGATGGAGAACTATGACTGATCACCCTCAGTGGTAAGAATGTGCACATTATTTTTAACATGAATTTAGGCTCAGCTTCCAGCCATCGGGTTTTGTTATGCCTGTTCTGTCAGATTGAGGAGCCTTTTAGTGCCCAGTAATGGTAGTATGGGTCTGCTCAGGGATTTTAATCACATTTGTGTGAGCCAATGTGGATAAAGACCATCAATCTGATTTGACCAATTCAATTAGTGTATTAATAAGAATGGATGCTATGTCTGAAGTTTTTGTAAAATACAGAAAAGTTGGAGGCATATTGAAAAGTAAAGACTTAACTTATGCCTCTTTCTGACTTCAGTGTGTCTGGGCTGCACTCCCAGCTCTCTCCCTCCTCCCCGCCTCTGCAGTGTGAGTAACTAGTTTGTTCAGCATGTCTTCAAGTATTGGTGGTAGGGGATGCCCAAAGGGGTGCCCAGAGTAAAAATAGTCGATAGGGATCCCAAAACAGCTAGTAGGAAAGAAACCCCTCATGGAAGTGGCTCAGCCCTAGAACCCAATCAACTTTTCTCTGAGCTGGATACTTCTTCCAGAGCCTGGAATGACAGTGCTTTATTTTCCTCCCCCTACTGGATTTCTTTCTCTGAGAAGGCCTCTGACAGAGTTTATACCAATATACACCATTGGAATCACTGGGAATTAACTCCAATCTGTCTGGAGGAAAAATTGGGATACAAGGGTGCATCTACATTTGCAATTAATGCAAAGCAATAAACCCTGGGGCAGTTTGAGCTAGAATAAGCTGCTCCCAGGTGCAATGTCTACACATGCTCCCAGGAAAGCAGCAATTTGAGCTGCGGCAGAGCAGGCCCCCGGGTGCAATTTTATGTCCATGGTCAGTGTCTGCACATGCATTTCAGTACAGTAAATTAATCCACCGTAAGATAGTACTGTCCCTGACAATCCTATCTTACAGCAGAGCTAATTAGTTTACTGTGCCCTAATACCAGTGCATGTGTAGACAGTAACTCTTTACCGTGGAGCTAATGAGTCTATTCCATCGTAAAGCACATATGTAGATGCACCCCAGGGCCACGTCCAGACATGCGTGGAAATTTGGTTCTCCTGAGATAAATAGAGGCTGCAAACCTTGTGACTCCATTAGTTGTCCCCAGGGAATGCCTGTGCTACACGTGCTCTGGCACATGCCTAGTTACCTCAGGTAGGTAGGGGAGGCTGGGGCCAGCACTGTGCTAGCTCCAGCAGCCTTACCTGGGGGCCTGGGGGCCTCCAAGGGCTGCAGCAGCAGCAGTCCTGCCACACAGAGCCTGGCTGGCAGTGGAGTGCAGCTCCGGGCAGCCAGACTCTGGCTTTGGGCAGCACACACTGCCACCATGTGTGCCACTCTTTTTTTCTGTGGGTTTTTTTGACCCCAGGGGTCAAGAAAAACCCTCTGTGATGCTCCCTTGCAGCAGAGAAAACCACTGAATGTGCAGTATATGGCACTGCAGAAGTGTCTGCGATGCCACGTACAGCACAGCCATGTGCTGGACACGGCCAAGAGGTGTAAATTTGATGTCAAATAAGTACCTGGAAATATTGTTGAGAGAAACCCAAATTAATACACTGAGTCTGTGTGGTTTAATTAAGGGCACATCTAGTCCAGCAAAATCTGAGAGAGTATTTTTCTGGGAGGAATAAAATTAGAAAGCTGTCTGATCAGGGACTTTTTGTTTCAATTAGAGCTTCCTTGCTGGAGCCTACAAACTTACACCCATGCTTAATTTGAAAAAGAAAACGAGAACTATATATTGTATTTCATTTTTTTCCCCTCTTGAATCTAATGTCCAGACAGGGATTTCATTTCATTACAGCTTCTTAGGATGTACTAAAAGCAAAGTTTTCTATTCAACACAGATGGGAAAGCAACATATTCTTTCTTCTTAAAAATTTTCCTCACTGTTCAGGCTAGAAACATAGGGACTGATTTTCATTCTCATGGTAATGCAAAAATAAACAAATACATAAAAGAAAATGTTTTGAGGATTAGTTTTATTTCTTTTGATGGATGATACAACTCTGCATTTGCTGTAAATTTAATCAACACAGTAGATCTAGATCTGATGACCCGAAATTTCAAACTTCACTTTCAAATGAGGCTACCTTCACCTTCATCACTTTGAGATGGTCCATACTCAGTACCCTAACTTAAATGCTGGCAGGTTTGGGGTACTTGAAATCTAGAACTGGATACAAATATTGCTCCAGATTTTGGCCCCTAGTTTCTTCCTTGTAGCTGCTCTGGAAGGGCAAAGCAAGAGAATAAATGAGTGAACAGGCATCTGGAGATTCCCAAATTGTGGTGTGATTAATGTGGCACTCAACCAATATAGACAACTCTATAACATAACTTCCCAGAGATCACCTCTTGCAATGTAAAGAGTTTGAAAGGGCCATTTTAGGGCATACAGAGGCTGAGACATATTTTAGGGAAATAGCAGAGCAATCTAAACTCCTCAAGAGAAGTGCCTGTGCTTTAAATGGTATAATAAAGACAGAAGAATAATAACGGTAAGTAATTTTCTTGATTGGAATTATGGAATTTGGTATTAATCATTTTCAGTTATGCAATTTGGCCAAGAGGTAACATTGTTGACATTTTAACTGTAATCATGCCTATAAATGCTAACTATGCTAGCATTCAGAGGAGAATTAGCCTCCTGGGGAACTAAACTCAGTTTAAAAAATAAGTAACAAGTAAAAAATCACAAAAGATGCCTGCAAATCATCTTTATTGTCCTGAAAGCCTTTGAGGAGCCTCTGATCTCTTCTCCTATGTACTCTCTCCTTAGACCCTCCTTAGACTTAACAGTATGACCAACATGAAGTTGAGCTGGGAAGGAAGTCAGAGCAGTTAGGAGTCATGGTAATAAGAACCCTTTGGGCACGTCTACACAAGGCTCTACATCACCATAGTGATGAAGTACAGCAACGTAGTTCATCACTATGGTGATGTAGTGTCATTGGGCACTAATTATGACACTGTTGCTACTGTGCAGTGGTTCATTGTTACCACGCAGTAGGGTCGAGAATGGCCTATGCACCTCTGGGACTGAGCAGTACTGGTGGGTACTGCACAGTCATTTAGTACTTGCTTTAGCAAATACTAAATGACTGCAAGTAGCAACTGCACAATCAGGGGCACGTGTAGACACGGCCTCTGAGTCACCAAGTTGTATTCACCTGAGAAATGGTCATTTTCCCAAGAGCTAACATCTGCCTACGCTCTTGTCATGGGTGTGGAGTTAACTCCACCTCAGCAGGATCCAATTTAATGCTTTACTACATGACAAGTTAATTATAGGAATAGAACAGATGCAAGTCTCATTTTCTTAGTCCTCCTGTGCGTCTATGGAACACTCTATCTTGTCTGTCTTTTTCACGAAAGCTTACCTTATTTAAAACAAAACAAACAAAAAATACCTATCTTCCTAACCTAACATAACAATTAGGTTTCTGGGCCTAATTGCTATGTTGCTTGATGGCATTCTTTGTTTCAGCAAGTATCTCAGTACTTCAGACTCGGGGGGGGGGCGGTTTGGGGGGGTTGGGTTTTTTTCCCCCCCTCGGACAATGAGAACATCCATTGGATTCTGTTCAAAAGCATGTTCCTCTGCTGGTTGCTATGGGTAGTTGGAGTCACTGGTCAGGGACAGATATTACAGCTTTACCAGTATAAATGATCAGAAACTGGTCTATACCCCATAACAGAAGTTCAGCACACAAAACAAGTCCATACCTGTAAGAGAACAGAAGTTTGGCACACACAGACTGTTTTAAAAATGGAACCCAGTGTAAGATTTGCCTCCCCCCTACCAAAGGGTAAATGCACTTGCTCTTCACAATCCATCTAAAATATGCCACTTACAGACAACTATGTAACTTTGATTCCTCCTCAGGTTTTTTCAATGTCTGTATCTAGCCATTCAGTCTCAATGGCTGGCAATTATTGACTTGATGGTGGTTCTTCTAACTTGGGTGAGCATATGGGAACTGTCTAATCCTATTTGATAGTCCAGCACCAAAGGTAAGTAGTATATATAATGCATTTTGGACCATGGGACATAATAATGTGGCTATGTCTTTGCGATCCTGTATATCAACACACCTCTTTTGATGAGCAAAACAATGTTATATTGTAGTTATGCTTATGTTCAACACTGTTCAGATGGATTCCACCATATTGGTGAGGGAGGAATATAAAGAATGATAAATAATCGGGATTAGTGCACCAAAGAGGAACTAAAACGGTATGCTAGCGAGGTCCCTCTGCATTTGGCTTAGTAATCCACTGGAGCCAGGAAGGCTCACATGGTTAGTGTGATCAGGCCATGCCAGCTTCTATAGACAACAGCACGGAAGGGAACATGTGCCAATTGCCTCCAAAAAACAGGCATTTGGTATCAGTTTTGGGGGAGCCTACAGCACAAATCCAAAACAAGGTTCAAACTCAGGTCTCTGGAATTGTCACAAGACAACTTCATCAGTCTGCCCCTAGACTTCACGATCAACTAATGCACTCTATGTAATGCCGATATTCTTTTGGCGGAATGGTACTACACTTGTAGGTACAGATCTAATGTTAATAATAAGGCTATTATTATTCATTATTTTAACATTATTGCATCTCTGATATCTCACCTGCTTCCACGGCTTATATTATGCAGTTCCCAAGGTGAACACTCCTGAGGACTAGCTTGTTAGCTAAGAAATCTATCAAACCATTTTTGATGGATGCTAATGATAGTACTTGCAGCTTTCCCTTTTGTCCCACATCACTAAGTGAACACTTCAAAGACCAAGGAAAGCTGTTAAAGTCTTTGAATACCAACCCACCTCAAGTTATATAAACCATTGCCTATTTAATCAACCTATTGCTTACATTACTCAAGGGCTGCTTGAACATCTTGGTAGGGAAACTGAAGTGAGGAGAATCAATTTTGCACTCCCAAGAAAGTATAAAGTTGCGCAGAGGTTTCATTCCAGAAGGTTGGAAGACAGGTATATTTTTCAGTAGAATTCCATTAGAAAACGTGTCATACATTTTTAATAGATGGTAGCTGAATTGCTGGAGGAGGTTATTCATATGACTAAATGAAGCCCAAACTGTGGCAAGAATACACAGATAATATGTGGAACAGTCTGCATAAATTTATCTGTCACTAAACTGATGTGCCTTACCTGCCTTTCCATTAGATGGAACTCTGCTCATGAAACGAGCAATTAAGGAATCGATAACTTTAAAAGTCGTGTGTGTGAAATCACTGACAACTCTGAAAACGAATGAGCTTCACCCCTCTCTGACTTTTATATAAACAATGGCGAAAAATATTACTGGCTTCAATAGGGAAAAGATCAGGCTCATAAACCGCACATCCTGCAAAGGAGACGACAAGTATAGGAATTTCAGAGAAATTTTAACAGGCAGAAATGACAGGGACCCAAGTTCCAAACATGAAACTTGTATGGATTTATACGTATATATTTGAATGGGGGGAAAAAAGCAAAAACCTTCTTCTGCGCTACAAGAAGTATATGGTTTCTCTTCATGACACTCCAGCATGTTACAAGGTCATGCTCCTTCTCTCATAATCCCATGATAATTTATTTCCATTTCACAATTGGTACCTCTTCTTTTGTTGATTCCACTGACCTTATAAAAATGTATCAGATTGACAGCCCTGAAAACTAATGTTCTCAGTCTAAAACCAGAGACCTGGCAAGTAGGACCAGTGCAAGCTTCCCCCATTCCTACCATGCTGTGGTCTCATGGTCCTGATATGCAGGTTGCATAAGGGTTCAAGTTCCCAAATGCTCAGATAGATGGATAGTAACTTTCAGATTCCCCTTTTTCCTTGTCTAGCGCTTATTTGTCCTCCATTTAATTTATCCTCTAGTTACCTCATCCAAACTTAAATGGATAAAGTAACTAGAATCTTCTTTCCCCACCAGCTTCTTGTCAGGTGGATTTGCTGGAGAAGAAACAATTTCTCCTTGGTCAATAGGAATTTTGCCATTGGCTTCCACAGAGTTGGGATATCAAACATGGATGCAAAGTGGGCTGAATACTTGACAGTATTCATAGTCCAACAAGAAGATGACAGCACCTCATTCTCACTTCTTTAACATTAGGTGCCCTTCTTGTGACAGCTACCTCCTTACCCTGGATATGCAAGAAAGATCCAACAAAAATATTTGTGTGTATTGTCTTTTACTATGGCCCACTCAGACTCCTTGCTCTAATTCTACATTATCCAGAGCCTTTACTGCTTATTAATAATGAGATAACAGTGCTGTACTGTTTAAAAAATCTAGACCTTATCCCACAAAAATGCCTATGTGTATTTGTAGGATAAGCTCGTGTGTGTGTCTTGTGTGTGCACACCACATCTTTACTTTCTTCTAAAGAAACAGCTATTGGATATAAAACAAGGGTGGAATACTGAATTATATGGGCTGATGATCCAATCCGGTATGGCAAATCCTATTTTCTTTTATGGAGTGATTTTTAAAATGCATATTGACATTTTTGGTACCTGCATGCCAATAAATTCAATACCAAATATTAATGACCTGACATACCTTGTCCAGGGCCTACAATTAGCATTTACACCCTCTAACTTTGCTATTTTTAGGGATGTCCAGACCTTGCTCACAGTTGTACCAAATCTGAATTAAACATCTTCTAGGAGATCTAAGAAGTTTATCTCATCTTATGGGCCCTGGAGTTTCTTGTCAGCTAGGCTTGACAGTGGGAATATACAACCCAAATGAAAACGTCGTTGACAGTCTTGGACAGGCCGGCTCCTGTCCTGAATGATCATGGAGAGTGGCTCTTCCTGGAGGTTGGACTGCAGGACAGAACGACGTAGAAGCCCATGCGGGGAGGATCATCACTTCTAGAGTTGTGCGTGCTCTTTGTGTTTTTTGGATAAACAATCAACTCTACTCCCCTGGCCTGTCAATCCAGCCGCACCTTTCCCCAACACTAACTTTACATAAGTAAATAAAATGGCAAAAACCTCAAGTTGTTAAAAATGTCACTTTGCATTATTCCTTTCCTGCATACAAGAAAAATATCAAGTATCAGGAGTCTGAAACTGCTTTTTCCCCCCTCTCTCAACCACATTTTGGCTTTACTTCCTAGCACTCAAGCTGCTTTTCTGTTCATTCAATTGACCTGACTTTTTACTGATCTAGATTACCAGCACTTAAAATGACTGGATTGCTCCCATTATGCTCATTAATAAACCACTGAATCACACAAATAATTTTTAAACCTCCCAGATGTATTTAAAATTAGCTTGCCCAAGCAGAGCATCTATTCTTAAGCTGTCTCATTACACTGCTAATTCATTCTCAGATTCAGACCTCGCTGTTTATGAAACTGCTGCCTCTAAGTATGGAAGCATGTGTCAAAAACGCTACTGAGTGGCTCAGATGATATGCAAAAAATCCTGGATTCCATAGGGATAAATGTTCGTTCCAATATCTGATTCCCATTAAAGGGGGAATTAGAGGGTATTATCTATTAGGTAGGTAAATCATCCCATTATTACACAGAATTATATTCATATATAAAATAATAATATAGTTACTTATTTCACTTATCTAGTTAAGTGACTGCTAACTAATAAAAATTCACATGGCTAAGCAGATTTGTATTGAACTGGGTGGAACAAGCAGGAATGTCCTGTGGGGAGACAAGCGCAGACGTGCACTTTCAAGAGCAGCAGACCCGTCTGTGGCACCACACCGGTCACACATGCAGCATTCTCCATGCTGCTAATTTGTGGGGTGCTGCATGTGGTGGTGGCATGTGCCAGGGTCAAAAATCCCATGCCTAAAAAAGCAGGCTGGTGCATGAGGCAGCAGCACATGCCATCCAAAACTGGAGCCTGTCCAGCTGGAGCCACACTCCAACTGCTGGCCAGGCTCCCTGCTGCAGGATCACTGCAGGTGCAGCTCCCAGAGGCCCCCAGGATCCCAGGTGAGGCTGCTTTGGCCAGCACGGTTGCTGGCACCAGCCTCCCCTACCTCACTCAGGGCAACATGCCCTGTGCCAAAGCACGCGAGACATGGGCATTCTCTGGAGACGAGTAGCCGCGGCACACATTTGTGTAGCTGCTGTTTGTCCACGGGGAAACGCACGTTCCCGCTTGTTCATATCCCTGCTTATACAGTATAAATCTGGCATGCTCAGGACTCAATTTTTTCCAAAATTGCGGATTTTTGAAACTGGAGCAGTGGTCTATCATGGAGTGTGGGGGGAGCAGTGGCTGGTCTTGGAGCAGTGGCTACATGTGGAGCAGCAACACGGGGTGGTGGATGGTGGCCGCAGCCGCCATGTGCAAGCTTGCCCTTCTGCTGCTCGAGGACTGGGTGCCGCTACTCCCTGAGATAATGTGTTTTTTAAAAGTGCCAGAATTCCAGATTTTTGATATCTGGATTTATGAGGTTATACTGCATTTAAACCCAATTTTTGGATGCTCAAAATAGTGGCTAATTTCCTTCTTATCATTTTTGACCTGCATTGTGCATGTATAAATGTTTGCAAACACATTTACTTGCATACTGCTTACAAATAATCAGTTTTCTTCAAGCATACATGTTAGAATATGTTTTAAAAATAGAAATGCTAATGCTTGCATACTCAGAGGTGAAAAGACTCTACAGCAGTGGTTTCTCAACCTTGTTAGATTTGAGGAACCCTTCAGAAAATTCAAACTTTAGTTTTCACTCGCTTTTTAACTACAGAAATATAATAGGGTAAGTCTTCTGTTACAAAGAAGTCAGAAAAATCACAGCAGGTCAGAATGGTTTTAACACCATTGATTCCCATTTTGCAATTTGAGTTTATCTTGTGAATCATGTTTGCTCACCTAAGGGTGCTAACATTGTGTGGCACCCCATGTCACCCTGGTTGAGAATCATTTGATTGACAGCCTTGATTAATAAAGATGATTCCATTTATTTCAGTAGAACGTCACATGTTAATATGTCTTCATCAACTTGAAGAAGGGTTGCACAATGAATGTTCACAAGTATGGGCAGGGATATGTACATTTACATCTAGAAAGGGCAAGGGCTTTGCACAGATAGGTTAAAATCCTGGTCCAAATGAAATAATCAACATGGCAGTGGAGCAAATATTTCAGCCATGGAAGCCAGGTAAAAGACTGTTTGAATAGCTGCTTGCAGTATTTCTAGTCTAATAGGAAAATTATTTGTGTCTGATCACTATTCCAAGCTGAACAAAAACTGGTATTCTTTCAAGGGTTTCCTTCTTTTTTCTCTAGAGCAAGAAGCTCTGAAATTTAAGCATATTCGCCTCCATTTGTGATGTTTTAGCAAAAAAAAGCAATATGAGAGAAACATTTTTAAACAATGTTTAAAGACTCATTTAAGTCCATGAAGGCAAAAAAACTGTTGGGAGACCATTCAGTGAATTCATTTACCTGTCACTTGCCTTCTCTTAATTCAACAGTAATAAATATTGTATTTCAAACATGGAGCAAATGCTGAAAGAATTAGACAAGACAGAAATTCATATCCTAATCAGGGATTAAGTCACATACTGTACAAAGTCAGCGGGGTAGGAAAGAGCTTTTCTCTAGATTAATTAGGTTCTCATGGAATAAAGTTATATGATTGCATGCATCGGGTAGTTTTCACTGAATAATAGTAATAATAAAATACTAATGCTTGCTCTCTCAAATAACAAAACAAAGAAAATAACTCCAATGAGCCTTGTTATAATGAATAAAACTGCAGTTAAATCCTGGGTCATTAGAAAAGAATTGCCATCGGGAGTCATTTTTGTTGAGAAATTTTAGAGAGGAGTCAAGATGTGAAATTCATTCAAGTTAATTTTAAAAACCTGAATGCTAAAGCTTTGGGACAAAACAGGTGAATATACTGTTCTCTGTGTGTGTCGGGGGGAGCTATATGTGTACCCATTTACATCCATGTAATATTAAAAGGCAACATAGATGTACAATTAATGGAAGACATACACTGTTTTTTGTTTTTGTCGTTGGATTTCTGCAGAGCTCTTAAGTACAGAAATGCTGGGCCGCCTTATTTAAGAACATGAGCATATAATTGTCATTCGGCCAAGCAAGATCCTGGTAATGAATTTGGCAGGTGATGTTTTTCACAATGGATAACAAATGACCCATCAAAACCTTAACAAAAAAGCTACTCATATTTAATGCCAATCACTCACTTTGACAGTTCTAATACTTGTGCTCTTATAAATGGCATCAAACCACAGGGGAAAAAACCCTACAATGTTAAAGTCAAGGCTTGAAGTGACAAACCTAAGTGCATTTATTAGATCTCATAATAAATGCCATTAAATGTGGGTCAGTACTTCGGTCCATTTGCATAAAACGGATGTAAACATGGTGAACTATGCATTCAGTGGAGTATGATAAAAAAGGGGGAAAATTTTAAAGAGGTGTGTCCATATGTGAAAACCCATTTAGGGGTTAATTCTATTAATCCTTTAAGAGAGGTCATTCTCATTGTCCTCTGAAACGTGTGCAAGAGGTGGTGGAGTCTGAAGTTCTTTCTCATTCCTCTTCCTGAACCCGATGTAATTTAGGCAAATCTTTTTTGAAAAGATGGGTGCCTAAGTGTGGTACCTAGCAAACAACATGAGGCAGAGGTTAGAGTAATGGGGTAGCATTTAGGGTGAATTTCCTGTTCTGTTACAAACTTCCTGTGTAATCTTGGTGAGTCACTTCCTGTTAGATCCACAGATGAATTTAGCTACCTAACCCCTGCTTTAGGTAAATAAATTAAAAGCAGAAACCCTCAAAATCCCCACTTAGGTGCTGCCTAACACCCAAATGGGCTTATTTCTTTGATGAAAAGGGAGATTATTTCACCAAAAAAAAATATTGTTTGGCCAAGCACAGGTCAAAATAACAACATTCACTGTTTGATGCTGTCCTCACAGATGCATATGATGGGATCAGAAAATCTTGGTCTACATATCTCTAAGCCAAATAGCCTAGCATAACCAGTTTGGCTAAGATATAACAAATCCGCAACCCCCCCTACGCCACCTCCGCCCCAATCAACATCATCACAATAGCTGGTGGTCCCAGTGGAGGAGCCAAAGGCTGGATAGAGATAGAAAATGAACTTGTCTTAAATCTGATATTTTGCAGGTGAATTTCATTTCTGAGAAAGTAAGCAGACACAGCAAGCAGCACAAAGTTGAAACAGAAAAGTAATGTATTCTAATACCTAGCCATGCTGGATTGCTATCTTAACAATTTACCTATTGTGATGCATAATGCTAAAATACATTCTTTCCTTTCCTGCTATTAATCTATATTTCTTTACTTTTTATGGCTGGCATCACAACCCTAACACTTTTTTAAATGTGTTTTCTGGGTGTGATATACGGTACATACCAAATGAAAAGACAGGTTTACATTAGAAAACGAAGATTAATAACAGACAGCTGGCATGTTAATAACAGTTACTGTGCAGCAGAAGCAAAATTTTATATATATTTGCAATCTAATAGAATATTGGGGAAACAGTAAAACTGTGAATCCAAATTAGTTAACTTTGTGAAGGCCATAAACCATTTTTACTGTGTTTCTTCTATCTGACTGAAAAATAAAATAAATCCACTTGGGAATGTTCTAGCATATTCATAACAAGGATTTTTCTAGAGTTTTAACTCAAACCAATACTTACTGTGTCTTAAGAGAAACTCTTCTTATAATAACTATATTAATACTGTACATACTTCTATGAAGGAGCTTATCCTAGGATTTCTACAGACTTAACATTGAAAAATATCCTTGTGATGTACTATGTGCTATTTTAATTTCAGAGCTGGCCTCCACTCTTCACAATATTGTACCTGCCAATAGTTGTGGGCTTACACAAGTTAGCATATAGATATCTATTTGAGTGCTGACTACTTGACCATGCTACCAAATTATGGAACTAAGGGCCAGACCCTCAAAAGTAGTTCAAGTACCTAACTCCCACTGAGCACATCTACATGAGACACTTAATGTGCAGTAGCTTAATAACACTGCACAGTAGCGTGCCAGGAAAAAACTGTGCTAATACGCTACTCTGCAGTAGTAGGCTTCTGCACAGTAAGCATCACTAAATAGCTGTGTGCTGGTGCTACTGCGCACGGCTATTTAGTGATGCTTACTAGAGTTACTGTACATTTAGTTAATACTTTATTACGCAAGTACTAAATAAAATGTGCAGTGACTATTGCACATTATTGAATGTGTAAATGCCCTCACTGAAACTAGAGTTAGATGTCCCTGAACTGTGAAACTGACTGTCCTACAAAACTGTACCCTTTTACCTTAGAGGGTCAGACTACACTGTAACTTAGGATAAGAGAATGAAAAAAAAAAATCTTACTGAAATTAGACAGTGAACTGCTGAGGTCCAGATTCATACTCACATTGCATGGTATCTAATTCTTTGAATTCCATTACCTTAATGGGATTTTTCAAGGAGGCACCTAACTCAGTGTGAAGCAAGGTGGAAGGGAATTTTAAATTAATTTGGTTAAAACATGGGGGTTATGACTCCTCCTAACTGTGTGAGAAAGCAGGGGTTTGAGTGCTCAGTAACTTTACCCACTATGAATGCTCAGGTTGTTGGGGCTTTTTTGTTTTCATATTGGTTTCCTTTACATTCACCTGAAGAAATCAGCCTTGTGATACATCTACTATAGTCTATAATTGGTACATTGGTACTCTATCAAGATTCAGATACAGCCAAGATAAATACAGTTGATATAATCTGCTAAGCACCCCATAGGACAAAACAAAATCCATTAACAATACAAAGTCAAATTTTTGGGGGTGTTGTTTCTTGAAGTCATGGAAACAACTATCCAAAAGGATAAGTGAAATGTGGAGATACTGCCTTATATGCTTGCATTGCCTTTTCTGCTTAAGAACATTCAAGAAACATTCAGGACATCTGCAAAATGGTCAGGTAGGAATTCCTCTGGGGGGAATGCATGGGTGCATTGTTGTCACTCTCTCTTTTTTGTATGGCATCAGATATCAACTTCACAATCCATGAGGCATGGTCTGGTATTGATGAGCCACCAGTCTGTAGATTTCATCAGCCCCATCTGGGCATTTGTAAAGATTGCAGCTCTCAATGAAGTGCTGTGCCGTTCATTGGATACCACGTTCACACAGGGGGCTGTCCAAGATGTTCATCTTGTGAAGTGTTGTGAAGTGCTTGTATCCAGATCTCAGTCTGTTCAGCTTCACCCACACTTCTCTGTTAAGGTTGTGCCCAATATGGGACTCATTTGGTGTTGGTATAAAATGCTGTAGAGAGAGGTCAGGCCTTTTCCGGTGGTCAGCCCACTTTGTTGCTGCCCATAGGTTTGGTTCAGCATCTCTAATCTCTTCTAGGAGCTTGTGGGCTTCATGTATAAACAGTAGGGGTGTGCGATATTTCAGCAGCCATTTTGTTTCAGAGGTGTTTCAGCCCATTTTGGCACCCAAAACACTGAATCAAAAACGAAATGAAAGGCTCCAAAACATCTCTGAAAACCAAACTATCCAAAACAGTTCAGAAATGTTTCAGTTGTTTCAGAGACAGGCTTGCAGGGAAACAGAAACTAAGAGGACAAAGGGGGAAGAGGGGCAGAAGGACTGCTTTGATATCAACATCTGTAACTGGCCAGTGTCTGTCCCTGAGGTCCCTTCCAATCCCAGTGCTCTGGGTGAGAGGCAGTGGCCTGCTGTCATCCCATGCATAGATCTTGGGGTCCGTGCCCTCCTGGGAGGAGTGCAGCACAGCCCTGCAGCCCTCCTGGGGGACACGGGCCCCCGGATCTGCGTGTGAGATGACAGCATGCTGCTGCTGCCACTGCTGGCTGGGACCAGCACTAGAACCCAAGTCTTCTTGGTACAGCCTTCACTGAGCACAGCTGGGAAAGCCATGGGAGAAGCCCTCATGGCTGCCCTGCCTGGCCCCATCCCCTGCCCAGCCCTGCCTCCCAGCACT
>NW_017728917.1:2160017-2165102 GCF_001723895.1 Crocodylus porosus
GCTCCCCCCACCCAGGGAGAGGCAGGCCCAGCCGGAGGAGCTGTGGGAGAACCTGCAGCTTCCCAGCTGTGCCTGCCTCTCCCCGGCTGATCCAAATCTTCAAAACAGCTTCAAAACTCCAAAACAGATTCAGCTGAATTGAAACAGAGCAGTGATCTGAAACACTGAAATGAATCACTGTCCTCCGAAACAGCCGAATCTGAAATCAAAATGAGACATAGTCATTTTGCACAGGCCTAATAAACAGTTTGCAACTTCTAAGCCTCTTAAGTCTCCATCTATTCCGGTCTTCACTTAACAGTGGATGAAGCAGGTGATTTTTGTCTCTATATGGACTAGGTTGCAGCAACCAGAACAGATGAGATGTACTGGCTATGGTATGACATTTACTTTAAGACAGCAAATGCCATGGATTTCATGCCAAATGTTTGGAGGCTTGCATGCTCTGCATATTTATGTAGGAGAGGGATATTCAGTTTGTTTGCTTCAAATGTAATTGCTCTGAAAGGCCAGGAGAGCTGTAGTGCAATTCCTGGGACTTCACACCCAATCTGTGAGCCTCAAAGGAAAGTTTTCTGAACTACAGCTTTTGGCCAATGGACGGTGTGGGTGGCTGTAGCTTACTGGAGTGTTAGATTGAACACAGTGCTTTATTTAGGAAGCTCTTTCTCCAGCAGCTCTTTTGTCAGTCTTTCATTTGCAATGATTTCTTTCTGTGCTAAATTCAGTTGGACTTCCACCCCTGCTCAGTTTTGCCAGGACACAACATTTTGTGACATTGCAACGTGAAATCTGTTACATGTTCCAGGCACAGGATTTGCTTTATTTCTTCATTTCCCTATTTTGTCTTGGCAAAATCAGCAACTGTTTCTGCTTCCTTTCTACATACCATGGAGACATGAAGGTCTCAAATTATTCTTAGAGTTGGTTATAAACCAGATGTCTATTCCTGGGGTGATTCAACTATTTTCAAATTTTCTTTCCCAATCAGAATGAACAACATGAACATTTAAATCTTTCACAGAACAGAAATTTTGAAAAATTGGTTTCAGGACATTGAGCTATCACATTTTAAGAATGGAAAATTGATGCATTTGAATAAGGTCAAAATGATCATTTTTCATTTTTTATTTTATTATTTCAATTCATTTTATCTAGCCTCTTATAACCTGTTAAAATCTAATTATATTCTATAATGTACATGATATTAAATGTATTATTATTTACACATATTACATATTACTACCTAATGTGATTGACATTTACAAGAGTATTATACATTACATTAAATATGTAACAATATCACTATCTCATTATAGCACTGACATCAATATTTTGTGTATAAGCATCTAAGCAAAAGTTCATGATAAATATTGAAATGAAACATTTTCAACTTTGTTCAAGATATGTCAGTATTATAGAAAAGAAAGGAGGAAGTCAAAATGATTCACTTATACTTTTCTGATGAACCTATTTCCTGAATTGTTCTACAGAAAACTGTTCCACTGAAAAGTCATCTCCAGTTCTCCCTGAGCCAGTACTGAGGACCAGCAGAGAAGGCAAATAAAGCACACCCTTGGCCTGGCGCTGCTAGGAGTCTTGTCAACATTTAGTCACAGTCCCTTCCTTTCATCTGTCTGTACTTCCAGGTCAAGCACAAACTCATTTCGAGAGTCATGGTTAGGCTAATGTGTTGGCCATCCTGATGATGCCTAGGCAAAAAAAGCAAGTCATATGAAAAAAAAAAATTGCTTGTTTTATGCTAACTATGGGGGTAACATTCAGGGCTTTACTGGAGCAGGATATAAAGTAAAACATCCCAGCCGATGCAGTTCAGCCAGATGATTGACAAGCATGGAGATCTTTGGTCACCCTCTACCCTCACCCCATTAAACAGCTCTTTCCATGCCTTACTTTACCCTAGGTGATGAATAGCACCTCAGAAAAATTAGTTTGAAATTGAGGTCCTTCTAAAGGGCATAAAATGAAAAATCATATCACTCCCATGCTTTATTTAACCTTTGAAAGTTATTTTGTATTAGTTACAAAAAAAAAAACCCTAGCACAAAGGTTTAGAATTGTTCCCCTTTTCTTTTGGTTTAATGTGCTGTAGGTATGATGGCACAACCCCAGTCTAGACAAAAATAATACAGTCTTCTCAGGAATAACACGTTCATCTCCTGATGTTTGATAGACATCATGAGATCCTTGGTAGTTTGAAGCTCATGTAGGAAGAAAAGCTGTATTCAATTAGTTGAATTAGAGTTTTATTGCCAGATGTACAGAGCTACCCTTATTATTCAATCTTCATCCCCCTGAGAAATTGCTCCAATGCCACAAGGAATGGGATCTGTTCTTCCATCTGATCGACTGGAGGAGGCAGAAACATCTGTCACTGATACTTCAGAGAGTTTTGAGTTGCTTTCTTTTCCCTTTGTGCTACCCAAGGGCATTTGCTTTCCAAATAAACAGCCGTCATCTCTTCATCTGCCTTCTCCACATTGACTTGAAGGTTTTCCCATAAATGGTTGGAGTCGGTGTGTTAAGGAACAATAGGAGCTTTATTCTTTCCTTCTGCCTGCCCCTCTTCTCTCCCCTTTCAAGGGAATTATAGCCTTTGAGATCGTTTTACCCTCCTGAATCTTGCTGTTAGTTGAGCAGAAATTCTCTCAAAGTGTTAGCACTTCTTTTCACTTCAGGTGCAGCACTGTAACTGCATTCTGCTCTTCTATGCCAGAAACCTTAAGTAGTGCTGAAGCTGGCAACAAAAGCACTCTTAAGTGGCCTCTCATCTTAGCAGCTAACTCGTCATCTCAATTTTTCGTTTGTTTATTGATGTTAGGCAAGTAGGGTATTGACAGGAAAACAGATGAGAAAAAATCTCCATCAACCTTTTCTTAGTTTACCATTCACCTTACTAAGAGCAAGCCTAAGCTGCCTTCCAGACTATTACACTCCAAGGGTTCTTGAAGGTAAGCACTTTCTTGATATTCTCAGTGATATCCTTAGTGGTAGTTCTCCTTGAAGGGGAGAATTAATTAGTGATAATAGCAAGGCAATCTATTAAGTGGTATCTCCCATTATGTTTCTGGCTTTTCTC
Organism: Crocodylus porosus; assembly: GCF_001723895.1. Classification (NCBI taxonomy): domain Eukaryota; kingdom Metazoa; phylum Chordata; order Crocodylia; family Crocodylidae; genus Crocodylus; species Crocodylus porosus. The sequence goes on from NW_017728917.1 coordinate 2,163,118, forward strand.
CTCTGCTTGGCACTGGATGATTTCTGGCAGGGAGAGTGTTAATGGATTTTCATTCAGCCAAGGAACTACCTCACCTGTCCTGCCTCATTGCTTGACTGGCCACAGGACATAGCTATAGGTGGGTAGGCACAGCTGGAAGGAATTAGCCTGCCCAGGAGGCTATAAAAGGAGTCAGTTCTGAATTTCTTCTACTCTTGGGTTTCTCAGGCTGGGAAGGAGGCTCCCCTTGAGATGAAAGAACGAGCTATAATACACTAACTTGAAATTCTGACTAGGAGAGAAACTTTCAGGTTATGGACTTGATGCAGGAATTATAGGATGAAATTCTTTATTTTGAGATTAGGGGATTAGGTGATAATATTGTTGCACCCTGGCTTTAACACTCTCGGAATCAATCCACGTCTACTGAATTTATGGCGGGGGGTAGTTCTTGAATCAGAAAATCAGGTTCTGTCATTCCTTCCCTTTTCTGACTTTGCAGTGATGGTTCCTGAAAGAGTATAGTTTGGGGGCTCTAATAACTAATATTTTAGTGCGCACAGACCAAATGCGTAGGAGCATTTAACCAATGCACAAAGCAAATTGCACTGGCTAATCAATACAGCGCACTGGCTGCTCTACAGACGCCTCCGGGACCTCTGTTTCACTTGATCTCTACCTTAGGCAGAGCTGTAGCTGTAACCTGCCTTGTCATTTTTTTGTTTGTTTGTTTTTGGTTTTGTTTAATAATGATGTGGCACCACTTATTCTGAAAATGTCGACCAAATAGAAAGGCTTTTCCAAGCATACCTCCTAAGGTAAAGGCTTCCATCCTATTTGTCGGCGAATGTTTTCACCTGACAAACAAGGTGAATTTCTTTAAACCTTGACTCGTCCTATGTAACATTGCATCTCACTGTGTTATGCTGTAGCCAAATGTGATGAGACATAACACAATATGACACTTTCTAAATGATTAAATGCCGTACAAGGTCATAAATTCAATGTGACACTTCAGAATTACAATTTGTTGTCTGCTTTTAAGAAATAAACTGATCTTGAACAGGTAACCTGATACAGCATATCCTTACCCTCTCTTTTTTCATATTCCCTTGACACCACTGAAAACTGGAAGCCTACGTATTTTTTTTAGCATGCATCTATTCAATTAACTTTTATTTCCCAATTAAAACTAATTCAAAACACTGAAATCTGAGAACCTGAAATGGCATGTGTATAACACTGATTTCTGATAAGTCCCTTAAATTTTGCAACTACATGGCCTACCCAATCAAACATAAGCAATTCAGATACTAGAAGTAACTTTAGCCAGAGTGTGCAATACAAGATGTTCTTACTAATGGTATATTTAACCAAAGAGGTTTCTTACTGTTCCTAAAATGTAGGAGAAAATGAAAAAAAATGGGGACAGCCCTGGCAAATTTTTACATTTAATAGTAGCTGAGGCTTCCTCCACACGCATTGGAAATTATGTACTATTTCCCTCCTGCATTAAACATCATGCTTAAGGGCCTAAATCTCTCTCGCTGTCTCTTTTAGAACAAACTTTCCAGGGAGAAACTTGTTAATGACATTTAATGGGCTAGAACAGAGACTGACATCTTAGGAACTTTCTGTCACCCAGCAAGCAATAATTATGGTGTTTCTTTAGGACCTACATCAGTGCAGCAATTGCCCATACCCTATCAAGCATTCCCTCCCTTGTGCCCAAAATGTAGAAGAAACCATCCTGTAAAGAAAGACATTCTCAAACTTTTGTCCGTGCATCATTGTGTGGGGAATGGGGTAGGTCACCCGGTTGAGAGTCACCCCACAATCCCCGAATGGCCCCTGGAGAGGAGGGGGTACGCGCCGGACCGCTTGTGCCCCATCAATCTCGCCTGCCACGTCTTGATGGAAAAAGGGGTTCACCCGAAGTGGGGCGCTGACGGTCCAACGCAAGGGGGTACCCCGGCTCCAAAGTCCGGGGGTCCTGAGGGCTCCTC
>NW_017728917.1:2165271-2188904 GCF_001723895.1 Crocodylus porosus
GCCTCCCTGCTGGGCTGTAGCCGGGGCCTGTGGCCCCGCTCCCGGTACCGCCGTTACCGGTACCGTCACTGTCGGAGATTCCGCCGCCGGCTTCCCACGCGCCGCTCCCGGCTCTGCGGCTTCCGGTTCGGCCGCTGCTGGTCCCGCTGCTGCTGGCGGTCGTCTCTCCGCGTTCAGCTCCGCTCGTCCCTGGTCCACCTTCTGCCGGAGCTTCCCCTCCTCCCTAGCCAGGGTAGGGGTGCTGCTTTTATCGCCCCGGGCCGGTTTATGTTCCGGGAAACTTTAACTCCCCGGCCAGACTTCCGGGTCTGATCCCGGAAATTGGACGGCCCGCCGGGCTTTCTCGCTCGGGCCGGGTCCCCTGGGGTCCTGGCCCCCTCACACATTGGATATAGGGAGCTGGCTGGCACATAAGATGTTTCTTCTTTGTTTTTCCAACTACCAAATCTCATTAAGAGACCACTGCAGATACATGATTGCTCATTAGTAATATTATTTTTCCATCTGAGTAATTGCTGCAGTTGACAGAGAGGTGTTGTGTGATTGCAAATGCAAATGTGCTGTGTGATTGTATACATATGAGGAGAGCCCTGTCTAGCTGTGGAGGTGTCTAGGAAGTAACAGTTTAATTAAAAGTGGTCTATTCAATCCCATACTTAAGGCCCAGAAATCCAAAAAAAGGTCTTCTAAGTAGGAAGTCCATATATTGCTAGACCACCAGAACATCTGCAGTCATTTGGAGAAAAGAATAGCTCCTATTTATTTAAGCTAGCATTTCTTATCTCTGCACAATTTGGAAGTCAAAGGTTCAAATCAAAATATCCTGCAGAGTATAAAAGAGGAGATCTGTTTTCTCAGACTCGCAGAGTAAAGTTTTACTGATTGTTCATTGTTCAGCTTCACAGTATGTCTGCAATCTGCTCTATGAATGTGATAGGCATTCAACAGAGCTGGTTTAATCAGATTTTACTGGTAGCTCAGGAGAGAATAAATCTTAGTTTTTATTAAACATTGTTTTGCCTGTTTGTTTAGGTAGACCTCCCAGAACACATGTGTTTTCTAGGCCCTTTTCTCTTCACTGGAATGAGGAGTAAATGAATGAGAGAGAAAACCAGTGAAAGGAATTTAGATTTAGAATTTAATATAAAAAAGTGTTTAGGCCACGCACGAGGGAGACTTTGGTTATGGGCCAGTTGCACAGATTTGCACCAGAAGGTTCCCCCAGGGCCTTCATAGCTCACTATCACCCCAGCCTTTTCCCATTTCTTAGAAATGCCATCCACTCTGGGAGTTAATCTATCTGCGTTTGGATCAAGCTATTGCTAATCTATTCTGCCAGAACAAGCCTTCCTTGATGAACTGGACCTCTGGACCCTGGCCTTCTGTAGTAGAAAGCAACATTTAACCACATGTGAAATCATCCTATGATGCGATTAATGATGATGTCTGATGACTCTAGGACCTAATTCAATAAGGATTTAATTTCAGCAAAGGGTGAAAGTAAGGCCTTGGTTTGGAAAAATTTGGAGGTATTGATAGAAAGGTACAGAGAAGGATACAAGGAAAAGTTCAGTTCAGGATAATTGATGCTGATATTGAGGCAAATGCAATGTCTCAGTTCAGGAAAGTGAAACAGAAATCAGATGCATTAGACAGTACTTTTTAATTTGCTGGAGGCACAGGTTAGTGATAAATATAGAAATAGCAGCAGAAGTCAGTTGCTAAGATAACATGATAGTACAATGTAGTTCTTTTGCTTCATCGCAGAGTCTTAAAGTGCTTGTAATATTATTTAAATCACATATTACCCCTGTGACTTAGTTAAGCACTGGTTCTTTAACTGGGAGAAAGCAAAGTGATGAGAAACCTAGGTTATAACCATTACAGTCTTTTTGGGATTAGGATATATTATAGTAGAATACTTAAGGATCCTTTAATATGATAGTTTTAAGAGAAGGATTTGCTGTACCATTTTGGGGAACAGAGTTAATTGTGCTAGTCTTTTATGCAGAGCTGACTTCAGGTGTGGGCCAAAATACAAGTTCACTCAGGGCACCATTTTCCCTAAGGCCAGCTCTTCTCCTGTGATTTCTCTCCTTGGAGGAGAATGCATTACCCCAGCCCCATTTTTTAACCCCATTTTTGGTGACTAGATATTAATATCATCCTGTGTGAATTTACCTCATTATATGTTTTAAGAAAAGTATAAACAGAACTCAATGCCTTGCACTCGGCATATTCAGGCGTGTTTATTTTTGTACAAATGTAACATTATTACTAATGTACTTTAGGGATGTGGATGAAAAAAATGATGAGACAGACCAATCATAGAAAGAACCACTTACTAGAAGAGAGATACTTACCCAGATTGATAGCCACACCCCTCCCATTCACATTCACTTTCTCTTTCCAGCAAATTGTGAGTAAACTGAGGATGATAACTATATAACTAGCATACTGTAGCGGTGACCAGAGTGCTGTTTTATTAAACGTGCATAAGTGGAAACATAAGGGGCTGTTTGCTGGTAAAGCCAATGCAGTTATGCTTATTTATGCTAGGAGAGGATCTGGCTGTAGGATTGGAATAATATAGCAGCAAATCTTTTCTGTTCCTAGTTATACTTTGCAGGCATGGCTGTTGAGAGATGCATACACAAATACAAAGATTGACGGATTTAAACAATGTATTTTTCGCTAGTAATTGATTATGGCTGGATACAGGTATTCAAAAAGTCTGAGGCAGAATCGGCCTAAGTTACACAGTTTTCTGTAAGCGGCGTAGTTTACATTGGTAGTGAACCAAACACACATTCGCCCGTTGGTGGGGGAGGCAGGCTAAATTTTACTGTGGGTTCCTCCACTGTTTAAGCCAGTCTGTGTGTGCTGAACTTCTGTTATGGGTATAGATCAGTTTCCAGTCACATATACTGGTAAAAGTGTAACGTCTTCAGGGTCGTCCCTGGGGGGATGCGAATCGGGGTGACTGCCCCGGGCCCCATGCTTCGGGGTGCCCCACGAAGCCGGGTGAAGCAGCAGCAGTGTGAAGCTGGGCAGAGCGGCAGCCGCTCACTACCGCTCCCCCTCCCTGCTGCCACTGCTGCCAATGGCAGGAACAGCTTCTTCAGGTCTGGGGCCCATGGGATCAGAGTGGGGGCAGGGCCCCACATGGGCTGATTTGCCTTGGGCCCCGCACTCTGCTCAGGTCGGCTCTGAACAGCTGTACCTGTCTTTTTTATGGCAGCCATGGATCCTATGTATAGTACGCTAATCATATTTAGTTCAGCTATTTGTCTTTCAACCTTTTGCCATTTATTCTTCTACTTATTGGATGTATTATGGCTTGCATGCAATGGTGGTGAGAGGAAGCATTCTTTATTCCCTTTGCCAACATAAGGACTAAGGAACCACGTCTGTTTTTGCTTATGTGGGATATTTATCAAATAGGGCATTTATTCTTTGATATGTGAGCTAAGCATGATCATACCCTTGTGTCTCTCTTTAGGATTTAGGACCTTTGTTGTGAAGATACTTGAGCAGTAAGATTTATTATGTACATCTTGTTGACAAGCAACACAGATCCAGGTTTGACTTTGGCTTGGGGAAACTTCAATTATTATTTTGAGTAGAATTGATTCTGGTAAGATATAAAAGCAGCTTTGTTTTTAAGGACAGCTCAGAGCAAGTTATGAATTTAGTTCCCCAATTTACTGTCAGTCAAAACTCCAGGATATATTAAGAAATGCTTAGCACATTGGGAAAATGCTTGCATACATATAGTGCTTTGTTTAAGTCATTACATAGTTTAGAGACTTTTTTTTACTGGTTCTTATGTCCATCAACTTTAAGGCTCCCATCAAAGACCTCTTGGGCATTCTGTTTTTTGTGTTCTGGAAAATCATTTAACTGTGTTTCATTTTGTTGATTCTGCAAAAGGAGGGGTCATTTGGCTATTAACTTTCCACCACATCTAATGTTTAAAGATGTTGATAATTGTCCACTGTAAGCTGGTGATACTTTGCTGATTGTCCAGAATACTTAGAATGGTTTCAAACATGAAGTGGGGGTGGTCTCTGAAGTAGGGCAAATGGAAAAGGGTATCTATAAAGGTAAAGTTCATACATGTGTACCCCCTCTCTTCCCAGGATAGGAAGAAGAGATGGAAGTATGGCTGCAATCTGATGAGAAACCCCATATCACAAGTCACACCTCTATAGCTTGGTTCCAAATAATAAATACCAGCAAGCAGATGAGAGACAGCCTCCTAAAACAGGGCAAAAAGCTTTTCTTTTTGAAGGGGCATCACCAGCTTTTATTTTTTTTAAATTTTCATTAGCATGTTGGTGCAAATATGCCTTTTGTAAACTGGATATTCTCCTTGAATGAATCATTTAGTTGCTTCTGAGTTAAAACAATGCTGTTCATAAAACACTTATGTCAGGTTAACAGTCTGTTGCAGTGATTCTCAACCAGGTGCTGGAGCAGGTAACAACAGGCTCAGGCTCTCCCTGCCTGGCCACTTTACTACCCCCATTGCCCAGCCCTTCTGCAAGGAGGTCTGTGGTGTAATAAATAATTCAGTTTTTTAAAAAGGGCACCACTCATTCCACAAAAGCTATGGAGGGCTGCCTTGAGTCTAAAAAAAGTTGAGAACCACGGCATATTGCCTTAAACACTGACTGGGCTCTTAAATTAAAAGGAATCTGATTCCCAACACAAAATGAACACCACAATCAACCTGCATTCATTTAAAAATTTGAGCCCGTTGATTCAATCTTAGTTATGATTCTAATTTTATTTTGCATCCCTCCATCTTGCATCTTTTATTTTTTATCTCCATGTCTCCATCTTTTATTTTGCATCCTTCCATCTTCAATTAGTTTAGCAAAACTGCAATAAATTAGTTGAGTAATATGCATGCTTAAATTGTGGATTTTTCTTGTCATCCTTCTTAATAAAATCCATAAACAGGCATTTCCTCTGGTGGGACTGTGCACCTCCTGAATTAAGTGGAGGTCCTGTATCTCGGTCGGACCATTCCAGGAGGTTCCTGGCCGAGATACAGGACCTCCACTTAATTCAGGAGGTGCACAGTCCCACCAGAGGAAATGCCCTGTTGGACCTGGACCTGGCCACAGGCGATGACTTGGTAAGGGGCCTCCAGGTCCTTGACCACCTGGGTGATAACGGTCATCGCTTGCTAGAATTCACCATCCAGCGCAGGGTGTCAAGGGCCTGCAGCAAGGCGGTAGCCCTAGACTTCAAGAGGGCCAACTTCAACGAGTTGAGGAGATTAGTGGGAGAGATGCTGGGGTTCTTGAGAGCAGGGGAACTCAGTGCCCAAGATAAGTGGTCGTTCCTTAAGGAGATGATACTGAATTTCTTTATCAGCGATTTGGACGACGGGGTGAAAAGCAATCTGTTTAAATTTGCTGATGATACCAAAATTTGGGGTGAGGTGAGCATGCTAGTAGGGAGGGAAAGACTGCAGCAAGATCTGGAAAGGTTACAAGGGTGGGCTAACAAAAACAGGATGCGTTTCAATACTGGCAAGTGCAGGGTGCTGCACTTGGGCAGTAGGAACCAGCAGCACACTTATAAGATGGGAAACTCCCTTCTTGAGCACGGAGGCAGAAAGGGATCTTGGAGTCATTATTGACACCAAGATGAACATGGGCCGACAATGCGAGGTCATGGTTGGCAGGGCTAACTGGACCTAGTTGTGCATCCACAGGTGCATCTCAAGTAGAGCCAAGGAGGTGATCCTCCCCCTCTGTGCGGCACTGGTCAGGCCACAGCTGGAGTACTGCGTCCAGTTCTGTGCGCCCCATTTCAGGAGGGATGTGGACAACATTGAGAGGGTCCAGAGGAGGGCCACCCGCACGATCTGGGGACAACAGGGCAGACCCTACAATGAGAGCCTGTGGGACCTGAACCTGTTCAGCCTTCACAAGAGAAGGCTGAGGGGGGACCTGGTAACCATATATAAACTCACTGGGGGGGGACCAGAAGGGTTTGTGAGAGACCTTGTTTCCCCTAGCCCCCCTGGCATAACAAGGAATAACGGCTATAAGTAGTTGGAGAGTAGGTTTAGATTAGACATCCGTAAAAACTACTTCACAGTTAGGGCGGCTAGGACCTGAAGCCAACTTCCAAGGGAAGTGGTGCTGGCTCCTACCCTGGGGGTCTTTGAGAAGAGGCTTGATGCCTACCTGGCTAGAGTCATCTAAGCCCAGTTTTTCTCCCACCCAGGCGGGGGGTCAGACTTGAAGATCTACAAGGTCCCTTCCGACCCTACTTCTATGATTCTATGATAAATAGTGCGTGAATTGCCCCAAATTGCAACATGGGTCAGCACTCTTGGGCACAGGTAACCTCACATAAAGAATCTGCACACCACTTGGCTCTCCTTCCAGGAGTATACTTATATCCCATATATGCTGCTGAAGAAAGCTGAAAGCAATACATAACAGAAATCTCACTTGTCAGAAGTTAAGAATTATGACTTTCCTCGCAGATAGGTATTTACTGCTCATAAACATTCCAAATCTTCCTGCATTGTTTTCTCTGAGATTTGTTGAACTTCATACAGAGCCACATAACTCCCTCAGAAATACCGCACAGTGTGACTGAACACATTTTGCTGTGCAGAGTATCTTTCTAGAGACTCATTTTTTCCCTGTGGAAACAAGTTCCTATTTTAAATAACTTATAGCTAGACCTGTAAAGAACCATTATTTGCAAAGCATTAATATTCAAGAGGATAATGGCTTTGGAGAGTCTTGCAAATTGAATCAGAAGCTCAGATGGCATATACATTTCCATTAGTCCATACCTAGAAAGCTTTTAAAACAGTGTAGGACTTTTTGTTTTGTTGTTGTTGCTGTTCCCAAAGATCATATGGCTTTTTCTCTCCCAGGGAGATTTGGAAACTGCAGCAGTAAGAGCTTTCAAGAATTCATCTCCAGAGAAAAGACTTTCTCATTTCCCTATGGGTAAAGTTAATCTGTGTTGGAATTGAAGACTCAGCCTCAGACCATAATGAACTCCCAAAGGATATTCATCACAAACCTTTCCCACTTCCATTCCAAGTGCAAGGTGTTCTTCTGCAATCTGCCCTATCCAATATAAACACAGGGCATCAGAATGAATTTAAACTAGAGCCCTGGCTAAATGAAACATATCACTATACATGCCTTCTCCCATTGAGAGAGGCTGAGAGAGAATGAACTACCAGCAGGTACCAGTAATATGGTGATCACATTACGTTAGCACAAGAACCTCCGCAGAATAAGATAGTATTTAAGGAAGCTGAGACGATCATTCCAAATCTTATTTTCAAACTAGAAAAGAATAAAAAATCCCTGCTTTACTTTGGCTGTGGGTTACTGGTAGGAACGTTTACAGAAATGGCAAATTCTCAAGTGTACATTGGAGTATATTTATGTGGCGAGGAATCGTTCAACCCATAAACCTAAGTGTATATCTAGCTGCAATCCCTCATAGTTGAGGATGATTGTCGTCCATGATTGCTTTATCTATGGGTCTGAGGATGGCTGACAAGGCCAATCTGGAGTCAACAGACTCTGCTGAAACTTGTGTTTCCGTGTCGGGTGGGTGGCTCTGGATTCTTGATTCTCCACAACACTTTTTCTGCTGCTCCCGGTTTTTCATCTCCTGTTGTCACCGCAAGGTTTCAAAGTACTGCGATCCCTGCAGCAGATTCTTCCTCCATTTGGGGTGGTCCTGGGAGATTAGTCTCCCATGACTTTGATGTCAATGTGATTTTTTTTTTCAAATTGGCCATGAGGACATCCTTGAAGTGCTTTCTCTGTTCTCCTTTTGATTGTATGCCTTCCTGGGAGAATAAAACTTGCTTCAGGAGTCTGGAGTCAGACATCTGGATGTTGTGGCCTGCCCAGTGAAGTTGATGTGAGGTGATCATTGCCTCGATTCTCATGGTGTTTGCTTGCGAGAGGATGCTAATGTTGGTGTCCCATTGGATTCAATGGATCTTCTCCAGGCAGCATTGATGGCACTTCTCCAGAAAAGTAAATATGTACACATGCCAGAAAACCAAAGATACAAATTATGCTCTGTTACCAACACAATAGTGGGTGACATTGTTAGTGTCTAATCAAAACTTAGTCAAACACAGCTTATATTTGAATGACTTGAATATAAAATATTTATAATAAGCTGTTTGCAAACAATCCACAGCACAGCGTAAAAAAACCAACCAAACAAATCTGACTAAATTTGTACCACAAAGTCAAGACTGTCATGTGTTGTATGTCAATATTTTGCAAGGGGAAGAGAATTGCCTAAAAAAATTCAGAACTAATACTTTAATTGCAATTTTCTAGCACTTAAAACCCCCTAAGCAAAGATCTTAAAGGGACTAACTTAGAACTATCTGAATATATTTCCTGGATTTTCTGGGGTGCCTGACCCAGAGAAAATTATTGCTTTCTCAAAACCACAGGAAAAGCAAACACAGCACAGTAAAAATTTGTGATTTGAAGAACTTTTATATTGATATTTCTCCTCCTCTTTACCACATTGCTGTTTCCCAATCAGATCAGAGAGCATGGGGTTTTTTTTCCCCCACAGATTGCCTTTTATCACATAGGAGGCTTTAGACCATTCTTAATTAAAGGAAGTATCCAACTAATCAGACTCAGAAGAATATGAAAGCTGAGTAGCATTTTATGCTGAGTAGACTTGGGAAAGTCAATTAAAAGCTCTGGAACTCAGTTCTCCCTCTGTAAAATGGGAATGATCATTCTGACTTTCTCCTACCATTTTCCCTCATCTGCTTAGTTGCAAACTTTTTGAGCAGGGTTACTCACTCAGTACAATGAGGTTCTGTCTTCTGTCTGGGCTTTTAGCCATTATTGTTCTATAATAATTTAATAATTTGTTTTGAGAGAGTCCCGAGAAGAGCCACACGCATGATCAGAGGTCAGGAAAACAGACCTTATGACGACAGGCTGAGAGCCATGGGGCTCTTTAGCCTAGAAAAGCGAAGGCTCGGGGGTGATCTGGTGGCCTCCTATAAGTTTATCGGGGTGACCACCAGGATCTGGGGGAATGTTTGTTCCAGAGCCCCCAAGGGATGACAAGGTTGAACGATTATAAACTACTGCGAGACCGTTTCAGGCTGGACATAAGGAAGAATTTCTTTACTGTCCAAGCCCCCAAGGTCTGGAACAGTCTGCCAGCGGAGGTGGTTCAAGCACCTACATTGAACACCTTCAAGAGTAAATTGGATGCTTATCTTGCTGGGATCCTATGACCCCAGCTGACTTCCTGCCCTTTGGGTGGGGGGCTGGACTCGATGATCTTCCGAGGTCCCTTCCAGCCCTAATGTCTATGAAATAATTAAGGACAAGAAGAATCTAGTTATATAACTGTATGTTGATAGCTATACTTCTTTGTTAAAGATCTTTAGCAGGGAAGGTGATTAATTTGATTAAATTGTGATTAAAAAGTGATTAAGCAGCCATGAGAAGTGGTGGATTTCTTACTGTCTTAAAATCAAGATTGTGTGAATGCCTTTCAAGAACAAAGGTTTAAGGAAAACCCTGGTTATTGGGCTCAGCATAAGGGTAACTGGGTAATCACTAGGTAATCTGAGGTCCCTTGGAGTCTTAAACACTATGAATGAGTCTTTCACTCTTCCTTTTTTTCCCCTGAATCTTTTATATATTGCACAATATAATGCACTAGCTGCTCTAAGGGCAAAACGTTGATTTTTTTTTAATCCTTACTGCTTAAGCCCTAGAAATCTCTCTGCACACCGATGAAAGGAAAAGCCATTAGTACAGTACTCATTCCCCTGTCACAGAATATCTTAGTAATAATAAGCCTCACAAAGAACATTTTTAATTGAGTTTGGACACACATTCAAAAGGAAAATATATGCAGGGTCAGATCCTCAGCTGGTACAAATTGTCATAGTGCTATTAACTTAAGTCCCCACAGTAGTTGTAAGAATGACAAACAGCATGGGGAAACCTATCGGTATTGATAATGCTCATTCATGGTTAGGTGAACCTGTGTCTGTCTCCTATTGAAAAGAACAACTAAATCAAATTAGCTTTCTCATTTCAGAATAGTTGAAATGCTAAGCATGGAACAACTGGCTGGATTTCTTATTTGAAATAGTCTGTCTTCCAAATAAAAGCTACTTGAAATATTTGCTCTGTGCACATTTAAATTTAAAATTGTCTGCTGGCTGGATACATACTGTAGGAACCTGTTTTTGCTCTCTTACTGAGAAGAAAATTTCTTATGTAGTTCCTGCATTGCTTGATCCACCCCCTGTAGGATAAATGTCAGCCTTTATTCTCTAGCAACTCTTCGATCCTTTTCACTTGGATGACTCCACAGAAGAGATGCATTACCCCTGGGATAGCCACCATCTTGCAGGTTCGTAGACAGGATTAAGTCAAAATAGAGGCACAGGAAGGAGTAATGTCCATAGAAGCCTGGAAACATCAGCTTGAACCCATCACACTGTTGTTTATCTCCCTGCTTGGGGCTAAGAGTCATGGGGGCTCTTAGAACAATAGCTGATCTGCAAGTGATCGACTATTCTCTTTTGTGTTGTAAAATAGACCATCGGGGGGAAATGACTGTCTACAGGTTGTCAACTGATTAAACGTAAAGACCAAATCTCTCTGCCTTATTTGAATCTCCTTAACAAGATCAATAATTTACAACATTCAAATGACGTTTGCTCTATTAAATACGGTGATGATGTGACTAGAAGTGACTGTTATGCCTTTTCAGACAATATTATAACAATTCCAGTTTAACACTTCTGATTTTGAAGTAGCGTGCAGAGCTAGACACAGCTTCATAATATTCCTGCTTTTTTGAAGTGCATTAGTAGTAGTAATAGTATAGACAGCCACTGGTGTCTGGGAACTTCTGTGCATTTTTCACATAATCTTGAACTGAGCATTGCAACATCCCCATAAAGCAAGCAAGGGTCTCTTTGTCTCCATTGTCCATGCAAAAGCACCTTTTGCCCACAGGTGCTGAGTCCTTATCACACTTAAGGCCTTGGTGCACTTTTGTGCACAAATGTAAATCAACAGCAGGTCTGGAACGTTTAAAGCAGAACCCTTCCAGCAGAGATTCCCCCTCCCCTCCCAAGCACACACATACACACTGCTCACTTCCAGAAAAGATGGAAGTAAAAACTTTTGCGTCCACCAGGCTGGAAGGCAGGATACGGACAGTCCATTCAGGCTTGGAGAAGAACACTTTCCCATTCTTCATCTTCTACTGCACAGCCTTTAGCATCCTGGTTGAATTTTGACATGCTCTTTTTTTTTTTCAGGGAAAAGTCCCACTTATTGGCCTGTTACAGTGCCACCTACAAGGCACTTAGCAGACCCAAACACAGCTTAATTGACCACTGGAGTATCCTCCATGTGATGAGGAGAACTATCACCACCATGGATCTACGTATGACACTATGTCTGCGTACTGATGCTATGGCAATGTAGTGTCCATGGGTGTCTACATGTGACCAACAGCTACTTTGCTGTAGTGGCGCACTTCCGTGTTATAGCGTGCTGCTACAGCGAAGTAGCTGCTAAAAATAATTGTGTGACATACATACGGTGCAGTACAGGCAGTTACTGTGACACGCTTTACTATTTCTGAAGGAAGTACTAAAGCATGGCGCAGTAACAATGTTACTGTCGGGCAACGTGTAGACATCCTATGCGTAACAAATGCAGCATGGGATTGGAAGTGAGTATAGGCAGAGCAGCTTTGTATTTGACTTATATAATGGTATGTGAGGAGTGAGGACCTCTATCAATGGGCATAATTACAGAGGTTTTTCAGTGGTTGTAGTTTGCAGAAGTCACTGGATGAACACTTTGGCTGGGGTCAGAAATTGCACATAAACCAGTAAAAGTGATCAGAAACTGGTTCAAATCTGTAAGACAACAAAAGTTCAGTGCATATAAGCTGCTTTCAAAATGGCCAAAACTGGTTTAAGATAAACCTGGATAGATGTAGTATCAGACTTAACTGATTTAGGTTAAATCAGTTTATTGAACTTCTGTCCAAGATCCCCTCCAGATTCAAGTTAACTCTGTCCTCCAGCATTCCAGGATGCTTTGCACCTCCTCCACAACACTTTCTCCCCCCCACTCCCCTCCCCCTTGCAGGTGGGGTGGACTAGCCTCGGTCCAAGCTATCTGCCCCAGCTGAGCAAGGTGGTGTGCTTTAGTACCCCCCCCCCCACTAAGCTTCTGCCCTGGCCCACTGCAGGCATGAGGCTGCATTTCCAGAATCAAAAGTGAATGTCTGTTTGCTCACTTATTGACTAAATTGTGAAGATTGAATTGGTTCAGCCTCAGTGTTTTTTGACTGCCTGTACTTAGCCTCTTCCAGCCTCTGGATCAGAGCAAAAGGTGGAAAGGAAGTCGTATTTCTTTGTTACCCTGAATTTGCACCATGCATGCACCTTCTGTCCTAGATAATTTGAGCCCAAGTCTTTACTGAAATCCAGAAAGAACATAGCAAAACTTTAGACAGTTGAAAACAAATAATAATGGCTGTCAAAATTTAGGTTGTCTGTAAAGTTATATTAGAAGAAGCTCCAAGGAGTAAGAGAGCTGGAATTCACTGCTTTCCAAAAAGAACAGGTTTCTGAGGGTATTTTTGGAACGATAGGTTCTAATTAGCTTGCTGCACAGTGAAGCAGATTGAAGGAGATGGCTTATATAAGAACTCCAACACATTGTGGGCCTGCACCTGTGCCAGGTGCTGAATGACTGCTGTTCCTGTCCTTCTCAGTGGGAGCTACAAGTGTTGTGCACATCTTTCCCAAAGGCCTTGTAGTTTTGAAATCTAATGGGTTATATCCATACCTGGTTCTGACTGCTCCTTTGTAAAGAACAAAAAATCTGTCCAGCGGAGCCAGCAGATCACTGCAAGCAGTAAAAGCAGGAAAGGGAAATGTTCTCACAGGTATTTTATCATGTTTTTTTTTTTTTTTTAAGAGAACAAGAAGAGAGACATCCCTTGAATTGTCGGGGAACTGTTTTCCCAAACCATGTTGCTGCCTACTAGCACTATATTGCAATTCCCATGACAATCGGTTTCAGATTGTGTGCCCTTTCCTCCAGCAAGGGAAGCAATCTACTGGGGTGGAGTTTAGTAATATCAACGCTCCTCAGGATGACATAATCCAAACCTAATCCCTTCCCTTCCCTGTAGCTGACTCCTCTTCAAAGGGCAGTAGCCTCAGAAAGGATCAAGTGATTGATGACATTGTGGGAAGACATAAGAGCTTTCCTTCCAGAAGATGACTCAAGGGGAGAAAGGGTGATGTAGGGACTTGTTTGGAGGAAAGGTTTTGGGACAGGTTGTTTCAGGACTCTTCCTTCTCCCTTCCAAGCAAGACACACAAGGAAACCTTGTCATCTCTTGGCATCTGACAAAGAATTTGGGGGAGTTCTTGTTGTTTCGGAGAGAAGAAATCTATTTTTCTCCTTCCTTTTGGAGGTGCCAGGGATATCTCCTCCTTTCCCCCTTAACTAAAGCAGTCCTTCTGGAATGATGGGGAAATTATGCCCCCCTGGTAAGCTGGGGGCTCCTGTTGGCCAGGAAACATAAGGCACAGCGAGGTGCAGTCATCAGAATTGTTCCTGTATCTTCTATCTCTAGATAACAACAGGCAAGGGAAGAGAACGGACAAACAAATACTCAAGTAGTCCAAAGACAGTAAAAAAAACAACCATATTGGTTCCCCATTTGTGGATCCAACCCTGACCTATATATGTGCTGTTTGGAAAATGAATTACTGGATTTGCTATTTCTCCAAAATTCAGCAAACACAATCAGCTGACAATATTACTAATGGATTCACAAGCTGCAGGCTTTAAAAAGCAAATACCTAAATAAATGCCTTGATTAGAGAACCATCCCCCAAACTATCAATATTGCACTATTACAATTGTAGTGTAATTACTAAATAGATTGCAGAGTGATTACCCAGTGCCTACTCATGGGATAAAAGATGTCCAACTGAGAGCTTTTATAGTTTATAATGCAGCAGCATCAGACTGTCTGCAGAATGTGGAATAGTAATTTTACCACTGGAGGGCGTTGTGGGCCCAGAAAACAGGATCCTACTTTGTATTGATACAACAATCGAATTAGCAGGATTTATAGTGCCTTAATCTTATTTAGAATGTAGATTGCTCTACTTCATTTAAAGAAGGGGGAGGCCTGAAGCAATTTACATGTGTTTGTATATTTAGCATGAATTATGCAAAGATAAGAACATCTTACTAAACCTTTTGAGCACCCTACCTGCGTCTTATTCAGCAATTTTATTACAGCTTTATCAGGTACATTAAGATATGAGAAGTTCAGCACAGATCTGTGTAAAATACAAGATCATTTGAAATAAATCATCCTTTCCCTTCTAAGCATCTAAGCTTTCTTTATTTCTCTCTTCCATGGGTTCCTTTCAAAGAATTATTAGCTTGATAATAATAAGACCAAGAATCCATCTTATTTTGCTTGGGTTTCTTCCTTGGCTGTTTAACCACCAAAAACAAAGAGCATTCACTTGTTTACATTGGACCCAATTATACGTCTTACAGCTTTGTCACTTTTTAAAACAAATCTTTAACTTTATTGAAATTTAATTTCATATCTCAAACCTTTATTTTATGAACCCTTGGGTCTCTTTATTCTGAACTTATATATCATTCGGCACCTTGGAATGCTGTTCCATGACTGTATTTACCACAAGAAACAAGATATAATAATGGTGAAAAACAAGGAGTTTAATATTAGTCTTGTTTTGATCTGGACGGTGCAGCTATTCCTTCCATGAGAAGAAAACTTGTATCCAGTGTTACAATTTAAATTGAATTAGCTGGGCAGGTTGAGACGGCGTGTTGCTCATCTTGACTAAAAAGACATCTGATTCGTTTGGGCTGTTGTGCTTGTCTGTTTTACGTCCATCAACAGATAGACAACAAGAATATACATATATTGCAGTCTTGGTATTGATAAATGGCTTATGATGCTTTTACTGTCTTAACACATGAAACGTAGGTAAATATTATCCCAGTGCCTATTTACATAATAATTTTTATTTTATTTTATTGGGCAGTTTGCAAACACAACATAATAAATAGCCTATAATAGTTAGCAACATCACAGAGAATTGTGATATCTAATCTCTGGCCCATGGAGCATGTTTAAATTATAGCTACCTTTTTAGTATATAAGAAACATATCATTGTTAAGGGGATGTAGTGCCCATAAATAATCCCTGAAATGTATTCAGGCATTTATTTATTTCAATAATGTATAGTGCACTACTCATTATGGCATCAGTGCACATCCCAGATAAAACAAATCTTGGTTTATGATAAAGCTTGATTTATCAAATGTGGAAAAAATGGAAATTAGGGGGTAAGAAATCCTTCTTTTCCCCACTCTTTGTCTGCTTTGTTTACTCCGTTTTTAAGGTCTCCCAGGCAGGTGCTCTGTCCACCTATGTGTTTGTATAATGCAAAGCACAATGATGGCTGAGATACCTTGATACCACTTCAAAGAATTTACCCCACCTTGCTTGAATGTTGTATTTACATCATAGACACAAATCCAGCAGGGTCTAATTATAAAAGGAAACTTCATCATTTATCGTTTTACTTCCTTGCCAGCATTTTTGGTTTAAAAAATTGTGTTTAGATTCACTGTTATTTCAGTGAGAGCAGGGGTAAAGGACTTCCCCAGGGAAATGTGGAGTGCTCCCTCTTGGTGAGGCTAGTTTTGTGCCAGATGAGTCTGGAGCCCAAACTATTTTTAAACTACAGCAGTCAGCAACACCTGCTCCCCACTGCTTCATACCCCCAACATACTTCATATAGTGTGTCTCTGGCCACTAAGAATTTCTTCATGTTGAAGAACCATAGATAGAGGGATGTGGCTATTCTTTATTTTCTTTCTGATACCTGACCAGTACATGATGAGCAAAGCAAACCTGAAAATCTGACTATATTTTCCTCCTTGATAATTTATCAACTCAATGCCTAATTCATCTCCCAGCTTTCCCCTGGGAGATCCAAGTTGTGTTAGGGATTAAGATGGCAGAAATAATGAAAAACTGTTTGATGTTATGAAATGAGTAGCTTGGCTCCTGCCATTACGCCCATTGTAAAGAATTAGATGCTTTTCTAATGATTTTGCTAAGATTTTTTTTCAAATAATTAAACCACATGCTTTCCAAATGAGATTTGGTTTGCTATCTCAGATTTCTGAGACTGAAAATGTCTGCTGCCCTTCATTCTTGCTTTCCCATGCTCAACATGTTTTATGCTATCCCAGTTGAATAGTTGTAAGTGAAATTTGAGGATATTTTGCATGTGCTTGCCAAAGTGTCCCCAGTTAACAATAGGATTGGGCTGCTTCTTTTGTATGGTGTTAAAGATCAACTTCCAAATCTGAGCCACTGTCTGCTATTATCGCTCAATGTGTGGATTCTCTCTCCCCCATCTGGGCATTTGTAAAGATTGCGGCTTTTGATTACATGCTCTGCTGTTTGTTGGATACAGCACTTATGCAGGGCCATGTCCTAGATGTTCATCCTGTGAAGGGTTGTTTTGAAGTGTCCATATCCAGATCTCAGTGTGTTCAGCTTGACTCACATTTCTCTGTCAAGGTTGTATCCAATGGGGGACTCATTTTGTCTTGGTGTAAAATGCTGTAGGAATCAGTGAGACTTTTCCCAGTGGTTAGCCCACTCCATTGATGCCCTTAGTTTGTTTCAGGATCCCCAGTCTCTTCCAGGAGTTTGTGGGTGTCACGTGCAAACAGTTTGTCTTTTAAGCTGCTAAAGCCTCCATCTCCAAGCCACTCCTGACCAACCTCTAATGGCCTTCTATGATGAGATAACTGGATCTGAGGATGCAGGGAAAGCAGTGGACATGATATACCTCAACTTCAGCAGGGCTTTTGATAACGTGTCCCACAGCATTTTTGCAAGCAAACTGAGGAAGTATGGGTTGGAAGAATGGATTGTAAGGTGGATAGAAAGCTGGGTGGATTGTCAGGCACAACAGACAGTAATCAATGGCTCAATGTCTATTTGGCAGCTGGTATCAAGTGGAGTGCCCCAGGGGATTGGTCCTGGGGCCAGTTTTGTTCAGTATCTTCATTGATGATCTGGAAGGTGGGATGGATTGCACCCTCAGCAAGTTTGCACATGACACTAAGCTGGGGGATGTAGGAGATATGCTGGAGGGTAGGGCTGGGATTCAGAGTGACCTAGACAAATAGGAGGATTGGGCCTCATGAGGGTTAGCAAAGACGAATACAAAGTCCTACACTTAGGACATAACAATCCCATGCACCAGTACAGGCTGGGGGTTGTGTGGCTAAACAGCGGCTCTTCAGAAAAGAGCCTGGGCATTACAATAAGATGGATATAAGTCAGCAGTGTGCTATTGTTATCAAGAAGGCTAACAGCATACTGGGCTGGACTTTCTCACTAGGAGGGTGGTGAAGCACTGGAACATGTTACCTAGAGAGGTGTTGGAGTCTCCATCCTTGGAGGTTTTTATGGCCTGGCTTGACAAAGCCCTGGCTGGACTGATCTAGTTGGGGCTGGTCCTGCTTTGAGCAGCGGGTTAGACTAGATGACCTCCTGAGGAAACTTCCAACCCTAATTTTCTATGATTCTATGATCTATTTGCATTTTCATTTCACAGTAGATGGAGCAGGTGATTTTGGTCATCTCTTGCCTCTATTGCCAGTAATGGTGTTAGGATCTGTCATCTTGTATCACTTGGTATAATGCCTGAGAATACAGGGAGTACAACTGTGTATAAGTTGTGCAGCCTATTATGAGTCTCAGCACACTGTTAAGAGCAGTGTGACAACTTTTGGACCAGACAGGAGCACACTATTCTGCTGGGGCATTGCAAGCATGGTGGTTCTGAGCACTTCAAAGTTGGCACCCCATGTCATGCTGCCAAAACATCTTACTCATGTGGAGATATTACTGCTGACCTTCTGAATGTGATGTTTATAGGTGGGGGAATGGTGTACTGTGACTCCTAGGTAGGCTGGGGTATGCTCATGGGGAAGGATATGGTTGCCTTCTCTGATATTCACCATGCTCATGACTCAATGATTGTCCAGGAGAAGAATGAAGATACTAATATTTTCCAATTTCAATGCTTCATTGCCATGTGCTGGATTGTACTTAAATTTCCAATAATTCCCTTTCAACAGAGTGTGTGAAGCCATAAGGATTCCTTAGATGTGTTAAGAAAGAAGCCAAGTGAGGTAATTCCATGGTGCAAGCCTCACAGTGAACAACACAATGCAGTACCGACATATAATGGACACGGCTCACATCTTTTGGGTCTCAGACTCGGATGTAGGAGCTAATTCCTGCAAGGTATTGAACAATAAACCAGCCTTAATTATCAACCATTCACCTACTGGCCTCTTAATACTTGTGTTTTGTGACCAGCAATTGCATTAGATTCCATAAGGAATTTCATATCTGAACAAAATCTTAGCAAGAGCACAACAGCCATTCCTGAAAATGAAGTGTGACTAATATATAGCCTGGGATGTACTGATTTATTGTTCCAGAATCCTGCTTTCAAGAGGGTTTGAATCCATCAAAAGTTGATCAGATGTTCTACTGGTAATACGATGTATCCCATTTCCCCCCATCTCCTTCATTTCCCACACCCCCCCCTTCCAAAAAAGCTGATTGAAAGCCAGATACTCAAAAAAAAAAAAAAAAAGTAGGGGAGGGGAAGAACTAAATTTAAGCAATAAAAGTCAAAAGACTTCATCTGGATTTATAATAACATAGTAGAGAGCATGCAGGAATCTGGTCAAAGTGTTTTAGGAATATTATTAATTTCTAAATACAAAAAACCTGATAGAACTGAAAGAAAATAATATGAAATGAGAGTCTTTATGGGTTTCTGTTGTTGTTGCAGTTGTTTTCCTTCAAAAACCACTCATTAGGCTTATACAGGATTCCTCTAGGGAAACAGGCATCATAAAGTTTTATCATCAGAGTCTTTGAGAGAGGATAAGTCTTTGTTCTAGGTTTCTGTTAATTATCTAAGCAATTCACTTCATGGAGGTTGTCTGTAAGTGTGTAGAGGGAAATCAAGGACTGTTTTTTATCTGAAAAATAAAGTTAGGGCAGGTCTTGTGGGGGCACTGGCAAGTTGATCAAGTCAGAAGTTCCAATTTTTCATTTAAAATGAGGTCATAATCCACGTACACCTTAAGTTTCCACCTCATCAAAATAATAGTGCTATAAATTGTTAGAAAGGTTGATGTATCAGTAGATTTACTGACCACTCTTCCAGGAGGGGTGGGCATTGTCACAGCTTGGTCCAAAATGCTCTGAAGAGCTCTTTCAAGAGCTATTATAAAAAAAAAACTGGCAGATCATCATCTGTGGCCAGTAGCAAGTTTCTTACCTTAAACTTTATTTACTGGTCAACCTCAGCTTCTGAGGTTGGGATGGGAGACTTTCAGCAAGGACAAGAGAAGGTAATAGCATATGTTGTAACATGCCTTAAGAGTAAATATTGCTTTTTTAAGCATAGAGGTGATAAAATAAATTACTTCTGAGTTCCTTAATACTCTTAAGATTTTGCAACAATAGATGATTATTGGTTGTTTTATCCCTGTGTTAATGACTCTTGTACTGGCCCTTCAGAAAGAAATAGAGGATGGACCCACTATTGACATGATACCAATGCTTACAGCATAGTGAGGCTGAAGGCTGGGGTTTGTGGGTGGGTGGTTGGGTGTCAACACTCTGCATCTGTGAGGGTTAGAAGCGGGGAAAAAAGAAGTCTTTATTAAGGCCTTGGAACAAAAAAGGTGAAAAGGAAGTTGACACAAATATAAACATGTATGTGGATTCCCAATCATAGTAGTCATTATTCTTTGAGGATAAATGCAAACTCATCGCAAGTATCGATGGAGATTTGTGAGGCTAGATTCTTGAGACGTCTTTTCTTGATGAAAAGAGGCGACTTCCCATTTCCAAGAATTTGATAGACACAAGATGAGATGCAAGGTTGAGCACATTCAGATCTATTTTTCTTGTCAGTATCCATCTTCCAAAGAAACACTCTGATACAAATAAGGAAATCACCTTGTTGAATGTAGCATTTTCTATAATGAAAGTTCAATGGGCTCTAGGTCATATGCTACATGCCACAATCAAAGCATTGCCTACTGAACACCTGCTGTGCTGAGGTGCTGCTCAAACAGAAAACACTGGTAAGGGCAAAGAGATGGTGGTGCTATGCTAGAATGCATTTACCTTGTATTGTATATCAGTTATTCCATTTTTGAGGATCCCTTGCATCTCATGAAGAGCTCTCAGACACCTCAATACGTTTTTTTAAATTCTTCCAGGTTCCGTTATTCTTTAATATTATCAAATGCCTTGGAGCCCTTGTTTTAGACTATGACAGGTGCCAGGTGCTGTACAAACACAGAACAAAAGACAAGCCTTGATTCCAATCTAAGTATAGTCAAGAGAAAGCAGATAGATTCAAACAGAAGGAGAGTGAAGAAAGAGTGACTCATGGGGTTTGGTCAGCATATGAAATAGTGGTCTCAGCTAGCCAGTGGCATGCCCCAGGTTTTAGGGCTAGGGTAGTCATGTGGAAGCTTGCATCATTCATGTAAATCCTCTTACAGATGCTGTTCTGAAGGAAGAGTAGATATGGTTTCTTTTTTAAAACTCAGGAAGGATTATTTTTATCATCCACTGGGGTGAGTTTTGATAATTTCCAAACCAAGAAGCCAAAGATTTAGGTCCTGACTCAGCTTCCATTTAAAATCACTGGATCAAAACCTTTGGGCCTATTCCTCTTCTTACTAGTATAAATTGGAAGGACACTTAGGTCAAAGGTGTTAGTGAAAGGAGAACCAGACCTTTATACTGAGAATACCGGTCTCTGGAAAGACGATAAAGATTGCTCTTCTTGGCTTTTAAAATAAATCACAGAAATTGAGACACATTTTCAGCTGGGGAAAAAAGTTTTCTTTTTGCTTGTCCTCAACATCATTCACTTTCATAATCAGATTAAAAGTTTGGACATTAACTAAAGAACTACAGAAATCCTATAAAAGAATAAATTACTTATTCCTGGGGCAATATTCTCATTTTTGTTGGACAAGCTCTTTCCACAGACACAAGGTATTTTGTACTGTATCGTTTAAACTGATGAACTTCCTTGCAATACTGTACAGTTTGCTTCGAAGACTAAAGTGAAAAGCAAGGTAAAAATCACCTCTGCAACTGCAAGTACTAAAAACATAATTTACAACTGCAAACAAGACAAGTCGCCAACATAGTTATCTAATTTGTTGACACAGAGATCCCAGGCAAAATTCTTATTTAATTCTCTACATCTGCATATGTTTGCCATCTGATCAGAATAAAAATCCAGCTACCATGCCATTGGAGAAAATTGCTTTGTGTCCTTCTCCTTATTTAAAGCAGATTGCAGCCAATGTATTTCAAGCTACTTCTGACATTTTCTGTTGACCTTCAGGGCATACTGCAACGACTCTTTGTTTTTCTGAGGCACTGGGGGAAGGTGACAACAGGTAGAAATTGGATTTGTAGGTCTGGTGATGGTGTGCATTTGCTGGTTCTGTCAATTTGACACCTGGGGTCATTTGGTTATGGAATTTGAATCAATGATTTATTTTTATTTGTTTTAAGAAACCTGTGTGTGCCTATAACTTTTTAGGTTGAAGCCAAAGTACCCTCGTCTATTGATATTTATTCTCAGTGCCAGCCAACTCACTTCTGGCCTCACCTTTATCTAGGAGCTACCCCATACTGATCTGGACATCAGCAGAGGCATAGCAAGTTCATTCAGTGCCTGAGGTAGAGGACAGGGATGTGGGGAGCAGGGAAGTGGGAGGGAAAGATTACCTGTCTGCATTTTCTCAACAGCAGTAGCAGTAGCAGCTGCCTACCCTGCTCAGGGAGCCCAGGTGGTTTTGGTGGGAAGAGAGAGAGAGAAAGAGAAAGTCTGGCAGCAGCAGCAGTCCTGTGGTACAGGCTGCCTAGGAGCCATCCTTGGGACCCCATTTACTCCCTTCCCCCATCCACCCCGCAATATGCTACATTGCCCCAGTGGCCACTTGCCGAGCCAGTGATCAGTTCTGGTTTCACGGATGGCACTTCCAGGGGGTGCATGGCTGATCTCAGGGGGTGTATGTGCATCCCCTATGCAGTGCCTGGGAGAGTTACACTTGCTTTGTGAGATTTGCTCACAGTTCTTATCGCATGTTTGAATGAAATGTTCTCTTTAGCTATCTAATATGAATCAGCTAATATACATTTTATAACCCGCTAACTGGTATGAAGTCTTATGAAGTCAAGATGGAAAATTATTTAATATTATTCTGCCATAAGTCAATTTTAAACTTAAGGCATTGCAGCCTTAACTGGCTAAGTTAAAGACAAAACCCAAGCCATGTTTTGTCTAAAACCCAAACTTCTATTGGTGTCTGAAAGCTTTGGGCAGTTTTGCCTTGGATTTCTTTTAATATTTGACAGACCTCTTTCCATTTTTGTTTTTTGGCTGAAATATGTCTTTTTTCATTATGTTTGCATCCCCCTTGCAATGAGAAAATGAGAAATTATGAAGTCCTCATAAAATTTTCCTCCTCAGTTTTACAAAACTTTTTACTAGAATATATCAGCTAAACTCTAGATAGGTAGATACATAGATAGTTGTACCCAACTCTCCACCTATTATGTTGGAGTGAATTGCTTAAGGTCTGCCATGTTGAAATGAAATAGATTGATAAAATAAGTAGAATTCCAAGGAAGATCCTACTGTCACTTGTCAGAGGTTCATGCTTGGTTCTATTTCAGTGTATTGAAGTGAATCCTCCTCCCTTATCCAATGACTAGCAAACAAATAGAATGTCTATGACTTCTTCATATTATCCTGTTGTTCAGTGTACAGTGCCTTGTATATAAGGGCTTCACAGATTAACTCTACTTTGTGTTCCTATTACCGTACCAAAGAGCTAAATACCATTTCTGAATGTAATGATACAAAGAAACATTGCAGAAAGACTCCTACTTAGATAAGATCCATACAAAATAGCCAAAATCCATTGCTCTGGAATTTCCTCATGATTTCAAAGTCCCAGGTCAGAATAACTCTGTAGCTGGAAAATGTTAACTAGATCATAGATTTCAATATTTTATGTTGTCCCAGTTTCCACAATGGACTGGGCCTCAACATGGCTCCTGACACTTCTTTAGAAATGTAAAGTTTTACCTGGGAGCTGATTAATCTTTTTGGCATGGAAAGTAGGGCTGTTCAAGGCTTTGGGTGGTGATTTGATTTCGAGGAGATTTGGCCTGATTTGGTGGCCAAATCTGACGTGAATCAGAGGACCATTTAAAAGGTCTGAATTGATTCAAAGCTCTCTGAATCTTTGGAAAAGATTTGGAGAGCGTTGATGATTTGGGGAGTCCCAGGTGGCTGCAGCAGGGAGCTACAGCTGACTCTGAGCTGGTAAGTACTAGGGACAGGGGAGGGAGG
>NW_017728917.1:2189354-2252491 GCF_001723895.1 Crocodylus porosus
GTAGGGGTGTGGTGCTCTATGTCAAAGAGCAATACACATCCTCAGCAAATAGCACTGGGTGTGAGGTAGGGCAGACTGAGATGCTCTGGGTCAGAATACAAGGGGGTTGGGAGGAAAGGGACCTAACAGTGGGGGTCTAATATAGGCCACCTAACCAGGGGGAAGAGCTGGACCTGGAATTCTCTAGTCAGTTCATGGAGGCAGTCAAGTCAAGGGATTTGGTCATCATGGGTCACCTAAATTATCTGGACATCTGCTGGGAAGAGCAGTCAGCCAGGTCTGACCGCTCATGTAGGTTCCTAGCCGAATTACAGGGCCTCCATCTAACCCAGGAGGTACACAGTCCCACCAGGGGAAACGCCATGTTGGACCTGGTCCTGGCCATGGGCAACGACCTGATGAGAGGACTGCAGGTGCTCGGCCACCTGGGCGATAGTGATCATTGCCTACTGGAATTCGCCATCCAGTGCAGGGTGCCAAAGGCTTGAAGCAGGGCGGCAGCCCTGGACTTCAAGAGGGCAGATTTCAATGAGGTAAGGAAACTAGTCAGGGAGGCACTGAGGTCCCAGAGGGATGGGGAGCTGGGAATCCAAGAGGAGTGGCCGTTCCTTAAGGAAACGATCCTCCAAATCCAAAGGGTGACAATCTCCAAGCAGATCAAAGGGGGCAAGAGCGCTCAAAAGCCCCCATGGCTCACTAAAAGCATCCAGGAATGTCTCAAAGCCGAAAAGGAGGCATACACCCAATGGAAGGGAGGGGCCACCACCAAGGAGGAATATCCATTGCTTAATATTGTAGGGGGGCTGTTAGGAAGGCTAAAGCAGAGATGGAACTGGGACTAGTGACCAGGATCAAGGATAATTAGAATTCCTTTTTTAAATACATAGGGGGTAAAAAGAAGGTTCCAAGTAACGTGGGGCCTCTGCAGGACATGCTTGGTAATCTGGTGGTAGCACCAGGCAACAAAACTAATCTCTTTAACTGTTTCTTTTCTTCCATTTTTCTAAGCAGGGACAGGGACATCCCCCCACACTGGGAATCTGGACGGACCCAGGGGTGGTGCAGCCAGGCCCAGTGTCAGTGAGGACCTAGTCAGGGAACTTCTGGGGGCACTAGACATGTTCAAATGAGCAGGTCCAGATGATCTCCACCCTGGAGTGCTGAGGGAACTGGCAGACATCATTGCGGGACCCCGGCACAGCTTTACGAGCACTCATGTTGCTCTGGCGAGGTGCCAGAGGACTGGAAAAGGCCAATGTGGTCCCCATTTTCAAAAAAGGGAGGAAAGAGGACCCAGGAAACTTTAGGCCTGTTAGTCTTACCTCAGTCCTAAGGCAGCTCTTTGAGAAAATTATCCAGGAGCACATCTGCAAGGGACCAGCAGGGGAGATTATGCTTAGAGACAACCAACTTGGGTTCATTAGAGGCAGGTCCTGCCAGACCACCCTCGTTGCCTTCTACGACCAGGTCACAAAAGCCCTGGATGCAGCTGTCATGGTGGACATAGTCTTTCTGGACTTTAGGAAGGCTTTCGACACTATCTCTCACCCCATCCTCATTAAAAAATTAGGTGACTGTGGTGTCGATGCCTACACAGTCAGATGGGTCACAAATTGGCTGGAGGGCTGCACTCAGAGAGTAGTAGTGGATGGGTCATTTTCGACCTGGAGGGATGTGGGCAGTGGGGTTTTCCAGTGCTCGGTCCTTGGGCCCTCACTGTTCAATATCTTCACTGATGACTTGCACAAGGGGCTGAAAAGCACCTTGTTCAAGTTTCCAGATGACATTAAGATGTGGGGAGGAGTGAGCACACCAGAAGAGAGGAACAGGCTACAACTAGTTCCGGACAGGTTACAGAGGAGGGCAGATGAGAATAGGTTGGGTTTCAATATGGACAAGTGCAAGGTATTGCACCTGGGGAGGAAAAACCAGCAGCAGACCTACAGGCTGGGAACTCGCTTCTTGTCAGCACAGAGGCAGAAAAGGATCTTGGAGTTGCTATTGATGCCAAGATGAACATAGGCGGCAGTGTGGGGATGCAGTCTCGAAGGCCAACCATACCTTGTCATGCATCTAGCATCACGAGCAGGTCCAAGGAGGTGATCCTCCCCCTCCATGCGACACTGGTCAGGCCGCAGCTGGAGTGCTGCGTCCAGTTCTGGGCGCCGCACTTCAAGAGGGATGTGGACAACATGGAGAGGGTCCAGAGGAGGGCCACTCGCATGATCAGGGGGCAGCAGGGCAGGCCCTATGAGGAGAGGCTACGGGACCTGAACCTGTTCAGCCTCCAAAAGAGAAGGCTGAGGGGGGATCTAGTGGCCATTTACAAACTAGTCAGAGGGGACCAGCAGGCACTGGGGGAGTCCCTGTTCCCCCGAGCACTCCCAGGAGTGACTAGAAATAACAGTCACAAGCTGGCAGAGGGTAGATTCAGACTAGACATCAGGAGGTGCTACTTGACAGTCAGGGCAGCTAGGATCTGGAACCAACTTCCACGGGAAGTGGTGCTCACTCCTACCCTGGGGGTCTTCAGAAGGAAGCTAGACAATCACCTTGCCAGGGTTGTTTGACCCCAGCATCCTTTCCTGCCCATGGCAGGGGTTTGGACTAGATGATCTGCTGAGGTCCCTTCCGACCCGACCAACTACGAAAGTATGAAAAAAAAGCCCCGGTGCTCACCAGGTGCTGCCAGGTGGGGGAGGGAGGCAACCCTCGCTGCCCCCAGTGGCCCATGCTGCATGGAGGGCTCTGCACAAGTCTCCTGACTCCCCCTCAGCCCCCCCCTCCCCCCCGGTGCCCTGCCCTGGGCAGCTCCATCTCTTTAAGAAAAAAAAATGGAGAAAAGCCCCGGGACTCTCCGCTCCTGCAGCAGCCTCAGGGTTTTGGGGGGCTCACGCAGTGGGGGGCAGCAGGGATCGCCCCCTGCTGGCAGGAATGGTGAGTCCGGGGAGGTTTTCAGGGTTTTTTTTCCCTTAAAGGGCCAGAGCTGGCCTGGGTGGGGCACCTTAAATCCTCATGCTCAAGATTATGCTTTCACCCTCCTAAGATGTATATGCAGTGGTGATTGTTTTGTTCATTAGTTATTACGCACCTTATCTAGCCATTTTGCCACTTTGTGGCTAAATTCCTCCTAGTAAAAGTACCACCTTAGGGAGCTATAATGTAAACTAGGGATGGAAAAAACTTTAAAATAGATCTGGCCTACCCCCAACTGCAAGGGTAGGATTATTCTTCTGAGGTAATTTTGCTATTTTCAGAAGTTAAGGTAGTGTGTAAATGAGCCACTGAAAAGACGTCGTGTCCGTAGGGACCTTACGTCTCGCTGTTAAGAATTTGTTCAGAAAAAATCTCTGTGTACTGAATCTCATTTCACGTCCCATGAATAAACCTCTCTCACTGGCATCTGACTCCTTCTTATAGATACAGACAACCATCATATTCTTTTCCTGACCTCTTTAAAATCACAGTTCATCCAAGCCACAGAAATTCACTCCTTTTAATCTTCTCTCAAGTCAATATTCCTCATCACTTAAACACTGTGTTGCTTGTCTCGGGATTCTCTCCAATTTGTCAAAATGAATGGCTTCCAGCAATTGGTAGCGATGAGAGGGTGGAGAATACATGCGACATAACAGACAATTACTCCTGTGAGAAAACGGCTCTGTTTTCTTTTCTCAAAAAGAGAGCCTTTTATTTCCATCACATTAGAGACATGACCATCTTGCCTACTTACAAGACACTTCACAGAACTGCTTTCTACTGCAGTCGCTTTTCCATGCCTCCTCCTCCTTTTTGCACCTGCTGTTCGTCTTGTGTTGTGGCACAAAATGAAAGGAGCTTGTATGTGTTTAATGCTTCAGAAAGGTATTTGTTTCTTCACAGCTTGAACTAAGTTTTGGCTTCACTATTTGCCTTTTTTTTTTTTTTTTCCTGAAGCCCATCAAGTTATCACCAAATTTCACTTGTAGACAAATGCCCAATGACACCATTCTCCAAATTATAGGTTAAATAAAAAAATTGTCTTCCTAACTATTGTAGTATAAAGGGAATCACTAACATAACTGTGCATCTGGAGAAATACTTCCACTGTGTAGGGTGCTCATTTACTGTGGAGAAGTTTTAAAAAGAATGGGTGGGGGTTTTTCACAGACAGAAAGCACAATTTGAATGATCTTTCAATATTGCCCTGACTCTGTGCAAAGCTAAAAATTCTTATAAAGCATGTGTGCTTAGTGCAAAGAAAGGTTTCATTTTGATACAGATTACTTCAGGGAAACATCTTTTTACTAATACCTGTACTGGAGATCCAGTTCTGTCAAGAGGCCACCCCAGGCGCACAGTTTTCTTTATTAGGAGACCGCATCTTTTAAGCAGTTGTTTTAACCAGTCTCAAGTAGCTGCTAAAAGCAGGTTCACTGTATGGCTGTTGAATAAGAAACCAGTTTTAAAGCACGGGTACATAAGCACTATTTCTGTGCTTTGTCTCCATGACAGCTGCATCTCCTCGGCATCTATGCTGATCAATGCGATTTGCTACCTTCACTGAAAGTGCTTCCAAATAGTTTCCATTAAATTCATTTACCTGGCTTTTTCAGCAATGAAATCAGCAAGCGCCTCAACCAATTAAGTCAATTTGAGTCTATCCACAGATTTCCATGGCCTTTGGATTGGATCTTAAAGGCATGCCAAACTTTTGACCTCAATTTGTTCTTTAGGATTTTGGGAGAGAACAGATCATGCATTCTGTACAAAGTATTGGTCTGTATTATATTAATAAATTTGGGTCACACCGTCCTGTAAGCATAGGATGGCAATATTTATAAATGTCTTCAAAACTGGTCACACAGCACTACCCATCCTGGTGACAACTGTTAAAATTCATCCTTTCAAAACAGATTAGTGTGTGTGTGTGTATGTATGTATGTATGCATGTGTCTATGTATATGTATATATGGTGTAACACCCACACACACTTGGGTCTGTGTGTGGTCAAGTGTGTTTTGGTTTTATTTTGCTGTGTACCTTGTTTGTGCTGTATGTTTTGTTTCCTCTAAGACTAGAGACCCCCCTCCCACCCCCTCACACCATTACCTTACGATTCCTCGACAGAACCTGTAACACCGGTTGAGTGACTCTGGCCCCATCCTGGCGGGCCGACCCCCTTCGAATTGACTGCTCTGCATTAACAGTGTTCCAGCGAGGCTGCTTTTTGGCTGGGGCCCTGGTTGAGGTCAGAAAAGTTATTTAAGGTTGAGGCCAACTGGTCTGGTCCTCTTCTTCCTCCTGGGGCTGCTGAAGCCTGAACACTGATTTGGGAGCCAGAAAAGCCTGCTTCCCACGGGAGGGCTCACCCCCCACTCTTCACTGATGGGGCAGACTGAAGCCGTGTGAAGGGAAAGCCTCAGGGGGAGAAAGAGAAAGTCTGTCTCAGGGCTTGAAACCCTTGTTCTCTCCCTCTCCTTTCCCCTTTCGTTTTCTAGGTTTTGAGTGGGAGGATGCCATGCGGGAGGGCATCAATCCCTGAAGCAAACTGGCCAGGGTTGGAGCCTGGCAGTTTTGCTGGCATGCTCTGGACCAGGGCTGGGAGTCTGGCATGTTTTAGTTGCTGTTGCAGCTTGTTTTGGGTTCGGCGTAGCTGTGTTGCTGGACCCCAGCTACGTGTCTTGCTGGCTGCTTTAGCTACACAGGCTTCGAGTGGGAGGATGAGTGTATTCTTCCCTGGTACAGACTGCCTAGGAATGGGGTCCTGGCACCTACTGTGTTGGGGATTGTAGTGACTCAGTGGGGTGGTAGAGCTGAGACTACATGTCCAGGCTGCAGCCATGAGCCAGGGCCCTATTTGCTGTTTTACAGCTGCTGCATTTCAGCCCACTGGTGTGGGGCTGAACACCAGCCACTTATTGGCTGCCGATGTTGGGCCAGGGTGAAGACTTGCTTATTCAGCCTGCAGTGGTGTATAGGGCTGGGTGGCTTTTTGCTGCCCAGTCCAGGCCCAGTGAAATAGGTCTGGGCCTTCTTTTGCCCCTTTTGCAGTTTATGCCCCAACTAAGTGCTGCGTTTGGGTGCTAGTTCTAGTTCAGGCCCAAGGCAAATTAGGCTTTGCCCCCCTGTCTTGTTGTTTCCTAGCTGTTAGGTCTCAGCCTAGCAGTGTGGCTGAGGGTATAAGTCCAGGCCACAAACAAGTAGGCCTGGCACTCTTTTGTTGTATGTTAATGCCTGGGTCTGGCCTGTTTTGGGCCTGGCACATGTTGCTTTTGTGGTTCTATGTCCCGACCAATGCAGCGCGATTGGTGCTGGTTGCTGGTCAGACTCTTTCGCTGTTTGGCTGGCTTTTCTCAGTCCTTTTGTAGTTTCCTGCCCCAGCAGAACTGGGATTAGGACTAAATATTGGGGTGCGATATGCTGATGAAAACTGCAGTACACCCCTTCAATCCACTACGCAAAAGTGAGGATCAGTGCTACACTTTCACAGGGAGCAACAATGGGCCCTTCGCAAAGCAGAAGGACCTACGATC
This sequence comes from Crocodylus porosus, assembly GCF_001723895.1. Lineage (NCBI taxonomy): Eukaryota > Metazoa > Chordata > Crocodylia > Crocodylidae > Crocodylus > Crocodylus porosus. Next base: position 2,195,870 of record NW_017728917.1, read on the forward strand.
TCTAGCAGCTCCCTGGACTCTCTGGGGTGGGCCGCCCTTTCCAGCCCGTTGCTGAAGGGCAGGTATAGGGGTGCAGGCCCCCAGAACTACCCTTTTGGGGAGTCCCCAGTCCCAGTCTACCTAGGTATGGGTAAAGACCCCCCCGCAAAGAGGGTGCTACCTATAGACTTTGTTTTGTAGTTTGTAGTGTTTTAAAATTATAGTTAGTGTTTATTTTGTTTTTTCTCTCGCTTTGTAATAAATTTGGTTTTCCTGTTTACACTGCTTGCAAGAGAAGGGTGGTTGGTTTTACTGGACACCCTACCCTTTTATCTAATGTTTCCCAGGTAGACTGGGTGAGGCCTCGAGCCAAGGTAAAATATTTCGTATCCTTGAAATTGAACCCAGCCCTTGTTGCTGCTGACAGGTGCTCAGCAGAAGGGATCTATATCTGTATATCTATATCTTCTACAAAGTCTACAAACACTTAAATGACCAAATAAATCCCAGGCAAATGTTCATGTTTTCATTCTTTTCAGTCTCTAGCTATGTTTTTCATAAATTTCCTGATCTAATCCACTCAGTTCTGGACAAAGGTCATTTCACGGGAAGTATGGAGTTTTTCATTCTTTTTTTTAATCTAATCAAAAAGCTTTTGACACAGCAAACTCCCCAGATTTAGTATCTGAGCTCAAACACTGTAACCTTGACTCTCTCCTTTGTCCCCTATTCTTTTTTTCCTTCCCCTAGCATTTTCAAATGGATTCACTCAGGAGCTACCTTCTGTGCAATTTTCCCTGTATGCTTTTCGGGAACCCTCCAAGTTCCATGCTAGGTTATGTACTTTCCAGCCTTTCTATTAATAATCCCGTGTGTCTTTGCAATGTAACACTAATGCACACAAATGGCATTGTTTTTGTTTGCCACTAAGTGGGGGGGAGGGGGTGTCTCCTTTGGTCTCTAATACTCTGAAATGCCATATATGATCAGCTGGCTAAGTAATCTCTCTCTGTCTTTCAATCTTCATAGCCCTGTACCTACAGTAGGGTATTATAAAAACAAATTAAGACCAACTAATATTTATTCAGTAAGGCTGCCAGATGTCTTTTTTTATAGACTGTCTGTCTAGTATGTGACTTCACTGCTGCAGAAAAGTTGACAAACACATTTAACACCCCCAGCACCCCCACCCTGATCCAAGAAAGCTGCAAAACACTGCTGTTTTCAAAGCACCTTTTGTTCTAACATTATTCTTTACAGGGAAAGGTGTCTGGAACTAATTGCCATCCAAGGAGAAAACTTTGCCTTGCAGTTTACGATCAGCCCAGTCTGCTCCTGTTTCTGTTGTCTACAAGAATATCCCGAAGTACATTGTACCATGTCCTCTTTTATTAGTGATTTTTGGGCACAATGTACCATTTTTATTACCTTCTGCATGAGGGTAATGGCTTTTACCCAGCACCAAAATCTATGCAGAAATGCAATGCAGAAATGAAAATGAAAATAAAGAAGAGTTTTGTTTAAAGGCTGTATTTCAATATCCCATGAATATGTTACCAAAGTTTTGCAGAAAGAAGCTCCAAGTGTGCCAAAATATTGGTATGAAGGTGGTGGGAATCAGCAGGGAGGAATGATATCATCTAAAGCTGCTAGTTCTTGGATTACTACAGAGCTAGATTTTCAGAGCAAATGAACTGTTGATTTCTGTATCAGTAGTTAGTATGAAACACCTCTGAAAATCAAGCCTGTAATAAAGTATGTCTTCTTTTAAGCCATAAGGAGGAACAAAACACCCATAAGGAAATCATAAGCATCTCAACATAATGGGCCCCCTAGGATTTCTAGGTGAGACTTTATCCATAAATATTCCCAATTACTTCATCACTAAACTAAAACATTGAAAAAAGTTCCTCTGAAGTATCTTTATTTAGAAGCCTTTCTTGTTTTAATTCCCCAGTAGTGTCTCAGCTCTTAATAACTGTATATCATTAGAAAATACATTAATTCAGGAAGTAGATTGACTAGTCATGTAAAAACCTGCAGTAATATGTACAGTTTTAACATAATGAAAACAGATTTCAATGCAATTTCCTCATTAAATGTTTGTTAAATGCAATCTCATCTCTGTATGTTTTATGTTTCAATAGATCATTTGGATATATAGAGCCAGGAATACATTTAGATATTTTAACACTTCATCTCATGGCACTGTAATATTAATAATTGACAGTGTGTCTTAATTCTTAAAGTGACTTCCATCTTTAAAAATTCAAATTTCTCAAGAAAAATCTACATATACTGCCCCCCCTCCATTACTCCCACCATCAGAGAAACCACGACCTATAGGGGAAACATGTAAAATATTCAAACAGCTCGTTACATCTATATTGCAACTGAAGGCATAAAGAGAAGACTAATTTTTTCCAATGGAAACTGATAGGGGATTGTGGGCGTGTGATGTGTTGCTGATATGGGTAGCAAATTTACTCCCGAGTAGTTACTGTGCAGTAAGGCACATGTAGATGCCTTACTGTTCAGTAACCCTGTTTGTGTGCACTGACTTGGGCGTAACTTTACTTCCAAGTTGGTGCATATACAGTGTTACTGTGCTGTAACACCTACACATGTAGAAGCCGGTTTTAAAAATGCTTACTGTGCAGTAAATGCACATGTAGACATGCCTACAGTGTAGGGAGAGTGTAATTATGTATAAATTTCATATTGGTGTTCTGATAGTGTTTTAAGTTTGAGCAGCATGGAATTATGGGTTATTTCTTGTCTTTTAGGGTTATTTACCTGGTAGGCTTCATTTACTAAGAACATGACGTTTCTTTGCTACATCTGGGCTATTCACAATTTACCTATAACTTCTATTGTATAATGAGTTCAAATACTATTAAGGGGTATACTTGAAATATTTGGTGTAGGTCCTTAGCAAGTGTAAATTGTCATGGTTCTGTTGATAATTTCTGTGAATCTATATATGATAATTTGCACTAAATAAGGATCTCCCAGGGACTCATAGACCATTGAAGTCAGCAAGACCTTTGCAGTGACTTCAGTGATGGTTGAATGAATCCTGTACTATTTTCAAAACTTTCCTTTAAAGCATACTTTATATCCCATTTTTCCAACTTTGCTGATGGAGGGATTTTGTGTTCAACAAAAGATCTATTTGCTGAGCTATTTTCTTTTTTTCTAAGAGTAACTCAGTGGTACCACAATAAAATGTTTAGGATTTCAAAATCCAGTAGTATGCAAGTGGAATGAATTAATCAGGAAGGACAGCCAGGCTAATTATAACAGAGAACTCTTCTATTTATTCCCAAGTAGCTTGTTAATCAGAAATAATGGAAAAGGAAATAGAGAGAAATTAGATGGTTAAGTGAGATGTTGGCAATATATATTTATATAAAAAAATAAAAATTAGCCTAAGTGTCTTTTACAGGATGATAATGTAACTTAAATGAATCTATTAACAATATGTAACTTTGAAGTAGCTTCCCATCATGCTGTCTGAAAAGGTAGCAATACAATGTGTAGTTACTGTTGGGTAATGTTACTATTGAAGATTAATTAGTTAAAGGTAAGACAGTATTTTTTATCCTCAGTTTGCTTTGATATTGGATTTTTGGCTTTTCCCCATCACAGAGCACTCAGGTGCCCTGAGCCTGAAAGCAGAAAAACAGCTCGAGAGCGACCCCTAGTGGCAAGAAGGGGGAGGCCCAGCTGCCAGTTACCAGGGCAGCCAGAGTAACAGGTGCTGGTTGCCAGGACAACCGCTGGGGAGCCAGCTGACAGGAAGGGGCAGGGCCTGGCCCATATAAGCCCAGGCAGGAGGCCAGGAGGGCAGTTCCTCTCTGGTGACCAGAGGAGGAAGAGCTTGGCTAGTGCAGATGGAGGGGAGCACTCTGACTGTGAGCATCCCCTGGTAGCTGCTGGGGTTGGAGTGTTTTTTGTTTTTTTTTTAGGGATTGAATGTTGTTTGGCCAGACAGCTTAGCTTTTTATGTTATATTCCAGGGGCTCTGTGTTTCTGTGTTTGCTGTTTTAACCAGAGGACCGGGTGAGGCTATTAGGGGTTGGAAGAGGCCTCATAGGGGCTCCATGGGAGCGTGGGGACCTTGGCACCAGAGAGGGTACAGCATTTGGGGTGCATTGATCCCAGTCCCAGAGCAAGGTGGGCAGTGAGAAGCCTGGAGAGAGGGCCACGAGGAGCGAGAGGCCCCAAAGCAAGGGCAGGGGGGCTGCAAGAAGCCCCAAGGGGATAAAGGAGAGGGCCAAGTCACAACAGGGCCTAGTTCAAAAACCATGTCAGTACCATCTGCGAAGCTTGGGCTGCGGTGTTGGGGAGGAAAAGGAGCCTCAGATAGCACCTCCCAGCACCGGGGTGCACAAAGTAGGGCAGCCTCCCTCTAATTACATCAACCAATTAATCAATTAAGATCAAGGCATGGCAGCTGAGGAAGCAGGCAGTTGGCCCAGAACAGGAGGGCGGAGCCACCACTAGAAAGGCTCCAGTAGCGATACTCCTGTCATACCCCCCAAATACAGTGAAGAAATACTAGAGGAATGGAATAAACTACACACATAGTGAATACTTGCTAGATTCAAGTTTGATGTAACAAATCATGTTTTGGTCCATGTTCCATGAGGATGGCATGGGGGTAAAAAAAAAAAAGGAAGAGTTTGTCCCAGCAAAATAATGTTGTTTTTCCTCTTGTCGATCTTCCAAATTATTACAGTGGTATATAATAACTTCAGCATAAGTAATACACATTAGATTTTAAAATCAACACAACCCTCTCCCCCCCTTATTTTATAATATACTAATAATTTTACAAAACTAAAGACAGGATCTAGCTATACCAACACCGATATTCTGCAGTCTACCCTCTATCTTCTTCTTTCACACTGTGGGGAAAATGTGTAAGTAGTAGAATTACCTACTGTTTCATAAAATATTCCTTCATTGAGTTGGTAGAATTTATGTTGGGTCTTACCTTGAAAACAAGCGGCTACAGTTTGTAAATTGGAAGCATAGATTGCATGTAGTGAACCTGGGCTTTTCACACTTGTGGCCAAAGGTACTTTGTTTCATCTATAGTGGTGACTGTAGTCCAACTTTTCTCTTCAGTACAGACATTGCTGCAATCACTTATGCCTTTGTCCCCTCAGGGCTAGAGTGATGTTAAGATTTCGGTTTTATGATCAGTCAAAAGGTGATGCTGTTTCAGACTGCTGGGCTGCATCCACACATGTAGGCACAACATTTGCAGCAGCACAAATCCGTGCCAGAGATTTATGCCTTTGATGCAGGGCAAATTGTGCTGCTTTGGGCAAACTGACCTTGCTCAGCGTCTCCCAGATCTTTAGCCAGGGGGAGCCTGAGCAATGTAAAAAGCTGCCCTAGTGACCAGCTCAGGGCTACTTTGCTTAGGAGCTTCTCAGGCCTGGCCAGTTGGTGTCTGGGAACACTAGCCTCCTGTGCCAGCTATACTACTGCAGCAGCCCTGACCTAGAGAGGCCTTGCACCCTCTACCCACTGTAGCAGTCTGGCAGTGAAAACTGCTGCCTGGCTGTGACCTGCTGCCACCTGCAATGGCACCTGGCCCCTCAGACCTGTGTCCCTATGGCTGTGTGCCTGCTGGACACCGGTAAGGACTGTACAGCTGCCTGGGCTGTGGTATGGGTGCTCCAGCAGACCTGCCTGCAGCTCTGTGCCAGCTGCCAGAGGGCTGTGGCTGCACAGCAGCGCCGCTGTGTTCAGCCAGCTTAGTCCAGGGCCACATTCTGCCACCTGGCTCAAGCCTTCAAATACCAGCTGGCCCTGCCCATCGCAGTGGCCCCTGCTGCTGCCCTTTACCCCACTGCTGCCAGCCCAGATCCGCCTAACAGAGAGGACAACAATGAAGATCCTGTTATCACCCCCTGCATCTGCTTCCACACATGGGATCTGCAGCAGAGCCAGCCAGCCAGGAACAGTGTCGCAGACGAGAACCATCCCCTCCAACAGTGGCATACGGGAGCCATCAGTGTCTACCTATAGACCTCCCCCTCCACCTCTCCCTTACCCCCAGAGAAGGGCACCAACCCCCTCACCACCAGTGCCGGGCCACCTGTCCAGGGGCCTCCATCCCTGCCAACTGCCAGCACAGGCAGTGTGGCTGTCTGGAAAATAAAAGCAATTTTATTCCCTCTCCCTCTCCCCAAAACTTCCCCGCACCAGCAAAACATTATGCCCACAGTACCCTGTGCAATACTTTTGCATACCCCAACACCATTTACCAAGGCCCCTCATGCACAAACCCATCCTGACCCAGAACCTAACTAAAACTATGTTGATGTGTTGTAGGGGAACAAGAGAGCATTCTGAGAGGTAGGGGAGAGGAGACACAAGGTGGAGGGACTCTGGGGTTGGCAGCTCTGTTGCCCAGATCCAGGCCGTGGCCTTGGGCCCAACCATTCCATGAGCAGGGGTCACAGTGATGTGATCCAGGGCCTCATTGCTCTGTGGAAGAGGGTGGGTGCTCCACCTCAGGGACAGCCACCGCAGGTCGGCCCAGACCTGGGAAGACCTTGACAGCTACGGCACGCCTGTGGCATCTGCACGTGTGCCAGTTGTGACCTTCCCCTGGTGCCATCCAGCTAACCTTCTCCCAGCTGAGCCCTGCCGCTGGTGCCATAGGTGCAGGTTGGCTAGGGGGGGCCAGGCAGCTATTGTGGGGTTGCACAGCCTGTGGTGCAGCAGCAGGAGCTGCCCAGGTGGGGATGGTGGCCACAAGCTGCTTGGTGACCCAATGCTCATGTACTATGGCCACAGCTATGGAGGCCTGGAATTGGCTCATCTGTTCCAATACCTCCTGGACCAGCTTCTGCTACTCCTCAATCTAGGTTACTAGGCACTCCAGGGCAGCCCTCCTGGCTTGCACTTCCTCTATGGTCATGACAAAAGTGACCATGCTTGTGACCGTCCTGAGCTTCCTGGCAGCATGCCCACACCAGTTGGAATGCCTCCTCCTGGCAGCTCTCCCACCAGGCACATCACTCCCACTGCAGGTGGCACATCCAGATGGCCCCTGGTTTCCTTGAAACTCAGTGGGTGGCTTCTGGGCACAGGGCAGCAGCCTCTCCTCTGGCAGATGGGCTGTCTGGAGAGACAGGTCTACCTTCAATTACAGCAACATGGCATGGACAAGAACAAGCCCCAGTGAGGGCCTCTAGGGAGTATCCACACTCTTCAGCACAAAGCCAGGTAGATGACCTCCAAGCCATAGCCACGTGGGCCTGGCACCCTGACAAGGGCCATGGCCTTTCTGGGGTCTTAGTGTCCCTTCTCACTGTGTGTCTAGGTGGCCTGTTACTCATGGGCTCCACAGGGCCCTGCCAGGAGGGGTCCTCTGAAGAACCACCTGCCTGTGGTGCCCAGCTTCTCCCTCTACCAGGTAAGATGCAACATCCCTAGACCCCCAGGCCCTCAGGCAGTGGCTCCAATGGGTGCAGAGCTGGAGCTTCATGGGCTCATGGCCCTGGCAGGACTTACACCTCCCCCATGCCCCCTGGCCAGGGCCAGTCCCATCCAGCCGGGAGTGCTGGCAAGGTGGGGAGATTGTCCTAGCCCTGATGGGGGGGAGATGGAGCCAGACCAGGCCTCTGGCAGTGTGTGCTCCACACCCACTTGGGTAACACTCTGGCCACTCCTCCCCACTCCCACTTCTGTCCTGCAGGAGGCAGGGGACCTCTCACTCGGGGCTCCCTTGTAATGCTGCAGTGGCAGTAGCACTGCCTGTGGCATACAGTGTGCTCCCCTTGCTGCTGTCACTCCTGGCATGGCTGGACAGTGATGGGTCAGCAGCCTGGAGGAGGTAGCTATTGCCAGAAGATGTGTTCATTGCGGTGGCCTGTATTAAAGTGTCATAGTGTGTCCTCCTGGCCCTAAATGGCCAGGAGGTCAGTCAACTTGTCTACCTCCATCTGAATCCCTGGTATTAGCACTGGGTAGGCTCCTCTGCCTGGGTCTCCCTACTTGTCTCACCAGGATCACCTGTGGTCCCTGCCACAGCCTCTGGGTCCTCTTGATGCTGCTGCTGGCCTGCAGCTGAGACCTGGGTGCCTTAGTCTCAGTGGCATGGGCATGGCTGGCCTCTGTGGAAGGCTGCAAGGCAGCCTGGATGGTTCTGGGGCTGTGCCTGGGCCCAGGGCAGACCCTAAGTGCCAGGCAAGCCCTGGAGCATCCCAGGACAAAGTCTGGCTGCCAGCTAGCTCTGGAGCTGCTGCTGTGAGCCCTGCTTCATTTTTATTTTCTCCAGCATGCTGAGCTAGCATGCTGGAGCAGTAGGGTGATGCAGTGGCCATAGAAATGGTCTGGCCAGTTGCCAGAGCATCTCCTTGGAGGACCCAGCTTCCATTTGCTGCCTCCAGAAGCACGTGCCGCACCATGTTTTTCCAGTGCATTTTTTTTTTTTGATACCAGGATTCCCTGGTATCAAATTTAGGATCTGCGTTGCAAATATGCAGCATGGGGAACACTATCTCATGTGTGGGCTTCTGCTGTCTCAAACACCTTTGAGACACTGCAAAACATACATGCATGCTCGTGTGGACGCAGCCCTGGAGTCTATCCTACACCACTCTGTCCCCTCCACTGGTTCCTAGGAAGCTACTGAGTGGAGTACAAGTTATTGGTTTTAACCTTGGACAACCTAAATGGCTTGGGAGATATTTACAGGAGAAATTGCCCCTTTTCTCATGATACTACCACAGCTAAGATCCAGCTGCTTGGACAGATATATAAACGATGGGCAGTTTTAAATAAATAATGCATTATTTGAGACAGACAATTGAGACTGAAGCCAATGGAAGAGTTTGTTTTTCTCTTCAGAAACATAATTGAAACAATAAGTGTATGTAGATATGCCACCTTCTTTTTGTGCAAGGTCTTGCAATAGTATAAGTGGCACAGGACCTGAGGGATGGAGGGTGGCACTGAATGAGGGGGGCTGCTCCAGGTTTTGACAGCTGGAATGGTCCCCTTTGGATTATTTTGTCATCTAGAGTTGGTCAGAATGCAATGTGATTATGCCCCATGTCCTCACATGACCTATCCTAGTTTGGGAGAAGGAGCAAATGTTGCAGAGCTTAACTGCATAAGCTTTATACTGCCTGGAGTTTCTCTACATCAGAGACATCTCTTTAGGGAACCTGTGCATTGCCTGAGGAGCACAAATCAGCTCATAGCACTGAGGATCTGGCTTTTTGTTTCTAGGCTATATTTAGCAAAAGTGCCATCGCTCCTCATGGCTACATCTATTGAATTGATTTCCCATGGTTACCTCTCCTAAGGGGTTTGTGTGAATGTGGATGTGTTCTACTGCCTCTGCTTTGGGCTGCTACCACTACAAAACCTTGATGTATGCGTTTTCTCTCCAATTAGAGTTTTAATTAAAGAAATGTTCTCTACCCATCTCCAAGAGGGATTTAAAAAATGGGATAAAAATACATATTCATTCCACCCTCCTTGACTCTAGCAGCAGCTTTTATAAAAAAAATAACCCAAATAGGTTGGGCGGAAAGGGAATGATACCAGAAATATTGACAAAGCAGTTTTGTCAGAACTTGTTTTGTACTCCAAATCTTGAATGTGCTGAATCACAGATATTGTAGAACATCACTTAATACATTTTCCCCATTCAGATTACCCAGAGGTAAATGATATGATTACCTCTGACAATTCTATTACTCTACCCATCTTCCTGTATCAACAAGATCTCAGTGGAATTGTTCCCATTATTTTATGAAACAGGAAAGTTTTTGATGCCAAGTTCTAACCCACAGAATCAACTGCCTGTCTCTCCCCCACCTCCCTTGTGATGCTACCTACTTGCATTTTATTATCTTGGTAGAGAAAGTCAATATCACAATTTATGAGAGATCTCAACCGCAAAACTGAACTTTTGGAAGGCATCTATGGTCCCAAGTCTTTAATGAGCTCCATGTGTGCAGGCTCTCTTTCAGGATCAAGACCTTCCAGTTTCAGCCAGAACAAATTGCAACACTGGTTTGAGCCTGTTTAGAAGTTTGTATTTATCAGATGGTCTGGATTTTACTGATTAGGGGAAAATGTAGTTAAAATCAGGCTTTGATGCCTTTGAGTTGCTCGGAGACAGGCATTAACAAAATTCTTATGGGTTGGAAATTCAGTCTTGAAATACACCAGTCTTGTAAAATTCAGTATAGGGCTGGAAACAGGGGAAGTTAAAAATTAAAGCACATGCATGAAAATGTGTGTGTGTGTGTAGGTGCACACACACATGCACATGTGCATATCCATGCACAATATTTTATCATGGTGTCATAAAAAACTCAATTTATTGCACTTCCAGATAAATTCAACTGTGGCTGATTAAAGCATAGTTGCATGTTGATTTAAAGCATTCATATAGAAAGGATAGCATGAGGAAATTGTTAGCACATCTTAGCAAAAGAGTTTATCTCTATTTCATCATAAAAATACAGTATATTAAACAGCTCCATTTCTCCTTTTCATGTTTTAATTGATTTTTTTTTCACTCTTTTAGTTAGCTTTGTCTCTCCATGTTACTGATATGGGCAACTGAAGAGCTATAAATATAGAGGAGCATTCAGTGCTGCTGTACTTAGACATCTGCTGGGGTGCATTCTCTCCAAGTTTACAGCTGGAGAGTCTCCACACCAGTCCTTTTCACCAATGCAAGTTACAGCATCACCATGGAATATAAGGCCAATGCATATAATTTTTGACTTCATTAAAAGAAATCAAGATTGATTTGACAGAGAGTCATTGCCCACAACATGGGAATAGAAGATACTAACCAGTATGGCAGAATGAATGAGTGTTGCCTTGAGCCTAACTTACCAACACAGGCAGAATGCTATGAGGACCAGTTTTGACCCAAATATTTTTGTTTCCATAATTGTATGGTCTTTTGAAAATGCCATGGAGGGCATTGTTGGCAGTCCCCCCTCCGCTTCACAGTCACTAAGCACTGTTTCTGGTGGGTAAAATGAAACTCATCTCATTGCACTCTCTCTCAGTAGTGTTGCAGATTTTAGTTGGGCTTTTGTCTACATATGGCAGGTTTGAAACTATTTGGAAGTTCAATGTACACTATTCCTGAAAGCCTTTCATAATTGGGCTAAATATGTAATTTCATTTGCTGTTTTATTTCACCACTGCAGCAGAAACCTTGAAATGCATTTGATTTGACAGACTTGATAAAGATGAGCAAAAATCTAAATATTGCTTAGCTATTGATATTTTCAGCAACCCAGCTCTTCCCATATACTCTTAGCAGAGTTTAGCGTACTTGCCTCCTCATTCCTGTGTTGTAGTGCTATTTTTGGGACAATTCTTTGTAAGATAATAGCTTTTTAAGATTTGGGAGAAGAAAAAAAAAAAGCAGTGATGCTGACCATGGTCCTGAAAGAGGTGAATCATTAGAAGTCTTTCTTTCTGTCTGCCTATGTCTTTCTTTTCCTATCATGCCAGATTTTTTAAATGACCAAAATATTTTATATTTTTCTAATTATGCAAGTATCAGTCTCTTTGTTCTCAATTATTCAAAATGTGAATATAGCCCTAGAACTCACATAGACATTGAATGACCTTCCTGGTAAACTCTTGGGTCTGTTCGGCTCTGTTCTGGAACGTGCACCGAGTTAAGATTTTAAAGATATGAACCTAAAAAAATAAGGTAGGCAAGGCTTGTTGGGAGACGTGTATTAGACTGCTTTAAATGTAGTCATTTTCTCAATTAATTATTATTAATTTCATGTTTATGAATGAAGGAAGCCACCAAAGTGGTTTTGTAATCTGCAGCTACAAAATTGCTAAATTAATTTTTCCCATCTGTTTGAACAAAACAAAAAACAAAAACACAGTCTCTCCTCTTGTTTTGTCCCATGCACTGCTTGGATATGAAACTTGACTATGGATAACTAAAAACTTCCCGAGGTTAGTGGAACCATTAGCTGGCATCAAAGAGTAGAGGTGGCTTCAACACCAAATACCTCATTTTGTTCTGGTGTTGGAAATCTATTGGGCATCCATGCATGCCAATTCCTAATCAGCCTATGGCCCCTTGATGATAAAAGTGAAGTTGAAGTTAGAACAGTTTAAGGACTGAGTCTGAACCAGTGGCATTTAAGAATCAAATGACTAACCAACTTTCCGCCTTTTCCTCGTGTTAAGTAAGTTGTGACACAAAATTGACCACAGGCCTAAATATTTGCAGTGTTATATATATACATCACAATTTCAAGCATTTAAGTTGTCAGAAAAGTCACTGCTTCTCAGATCTCAAAAATGTTCTTTTATTAAAGAATGTGATAAGATGCCTGGGATAATAAGGTGTTTCCAAACAGTACACTATGCACCTTACTATAACCTCCTCTGTCCTTTCATGACAAAAAATCAAAAGAAATAGTATGAGATTTTTTAATGTTTCATTTTGAAGTTGATATTGTTCTCAAGAATGGTGCCAGACTCTCATCTTAGTCTCCCATGTAGCCTTCAAACAAGCATGGAATAGGCAATGGTAATGCCAGGTTCTGAACGGTGTCCTCTCAACATAATTACAGTCTGTTTTAAAGTGCCCCCCCTCTACTCTAGCAGAGAGGTGAGAAATAAATCAGCATATTAATTTAGTCCTTGTTCTCTCCGTTAAGACTGATATAAAGAATAGCAATTGATGTCAAGTGTGGTACTGGTATTATCACATGAAAAACCCACCCACTAGGAACTAAACTGAGACCACTAATTCAGTTCACATACAACACACAAACAACCACAGGATAGTAACAGCTTTCAAATTGCTATTGTCTTGGGCACTGTATTGCAATTAGTTTCCATCTATCAATCAGTCTTTGTAGACACAAGGGCCCTTCCTAGTAAAATCCTAAAATACAGTAGGAGCAGTAATAAACTGACATAAAGGCAAGTTTAACCTTAGAATACAATGAAGAAGAAAGCTCAATCATAACAGATATGAGGGGAAAGACGTATTATTGTTAGTCAGTTTCACTGAAAAAAACTGAGAGCATTGGCTTTTTCAGCAAATTAAATTTAAATTGCATATTAAAGGCTGTAGTGATGTTAACACAGTTTCCAAATTATGTGCATGGACTTAACTAGGTAGATTCTTGGGAGACTTCTTTAATCAATTGGTTGTTTCATTTGACTGTAGCTTTTATTTCTATTTCTATTATTATATTCTCACAATATAAACCATCTTTCAGTGGAAGAGATGAAAACGGAAATGCTGAATCATATAATGCTGTTGAATTCTCTAATGCTATATAACCAAAGAAATGTAGGGCCAGAATGAAACTCAAGAAATCATCTACTTGATCCCCTATACTAAGGAAGTATCAACTGTTCCTGGAGGTGATCACAATCTTTTACATGTTGATACAATTTTAGATTTCAAAAAGGTCAGTCATACACTAAGCGCATCAATTTTATTCACCTTTTTTATTTTTCTGACCAGATCTTATATTATGAGGTATCTTACCAAATATATACAGCCAATCCATACTTTACAGAACTATGGGAAGTTGTATTTCCTCTCAGGAAGAATTGTAAACTCTTTGCAAAGTACAGCAAAAGAACAGACGGGGAAATAAGGTCAGGACTCCATGTCTTTCACTCATTAAATGCACTTAGCTTTCCACAGGCAACCACCACCACAAAATCCTTTGTAGTCAAGGCACTGATTCTGCATTATTGGAAGATTTGTGAACCATGCAGGATGAATCTGTCACAAGGTACAGTATATTATCTTACTTTTGTATAGGGAGATGTAGTGCACAAGAACTGAAGTTAGCTGTACTTGACTTGCCATTAAATGAGCATGCTATTACATACATGCTAACAGCTACGATAGGGCTGAACTCTAATACTCTTATTTTAATTGCCAGTATTTTGCATTAGATGCTGTGAATCTTTCCAAAGCTTAGCATCAACATCAAAAATAAAACTAACTCTTTGACATATTCTAGCTCTTTGCTATTGTGGAAGATATTGGATGCTCTGCTTTCAGTGAATATTAATGAAGTAAATTATCTCAGAAAATTTCCTACTGTGTTCAAACTACAGGAGCCAACATGCCTCATTAGACTCCTGTTGATTAGAAATGTTAAAGTGGCTTTTCTTTCTTTTCATTTTAATTAAAATTAATTTGATAGGCTTTTAAAACCCCCACAACTGGTTAAATATAAAATCTTTTAAAGTTAGACCTTACACTTTCTTGTAAATAACTTGTCTGGTGCCAGCTTGCCACCCTTGCATCATCACTTCAGGGAAGCCGTTCCGAAAAAAAGAAGGTACTACATCACAAATGAAGATTGGCTGGGCTAGTTGGTCTGATGTTTAATGTTGCTTCCATCTCAGGACCTCATGGCAGCCAGAAGCCTTTGATAAAGTTACTTGCAGCCTCAGGGGAGGGCCCCAAGATTTATCTTAAAAGGAAGAAAGTGAAGGCATTTCAATCAGAGCCTCAGCTGATACAGAAAAGCTTGCAGAGCCTGATTTTTGGAAACTTTTACCCAGGTAAGTGATGAAATTTGTTTCCAAAAGAAACAATCTCAGGAGATGGAATTGAGAGCTGATTTGCTGCTTCCCCTTTCTGAGAGCAAAGTCTTGTGGTATTTAGTCATTATTTGAGAGGTCTAAACTATATTATTGATGTAATATCCATAATATCCCCTTTACATCCCAAGAGCAACAAAGGGATGCATCTTGGTTTAGAGAAGCAGATTTTTAGGGCCAGGGAATAGCAATAATGTGACAGCAGTGGTCTCTACCCTGAAAATTAGTCCTTTGTGCCATCTTCTGTGTGAATATCATAAAAAGTCCATTACTGCTCTTAACATGCTGCCCCTCTGTGTTTAAGCAAAAAACCTTAAACTTTTGAGTGCGGCTATAATAACCTTGCTCTACACTCAGATTATATATTTAAGACATTTATGCTACAATTACTACCTGGCACTCGGATGAATACAATCTTTACACAATACTCTGATACATCCATTAGGCATAATTTAACGTTTTAAGTAAACCTCTATGGCATTGATATACATTTTAAGACTGGTTTTTGTTCTGCCTCCTATCTAATAGTTGACAATAGAAAAAAATGTGCTCCAATATAATAAATCACAAAAGCTACGGTGTTGACATGAAAACACTGGATTTTTTTTCCTGATTTTTCATGAACAGAAAAACATATTACAAAGGGCACCAGAAGACATTAATTACAGGAGTCTTTCCCACAGAGGTGTCTTGTAGCCAGATAACTTTGTCAAAGGTATCATTATGTTACTGATATTCTTAGGCTGACATAATCTCTGCATCTATGACAGAAGGTCTGTGCTGCGCTAACTGGGCAGGGGTAGCTAGAGGTAAAACATCTATTGCAGACACGGCCTTAGTGATGCAAGCACATACAAAGCAAGCGAGCTTACAAGTGAATTAATGCCCTCATATCAATAACAATTATTTCCTCACACTAAAGAGTACATACAATTTGCCTTATTCCCTTAGTCTGATACACAAATGCTTCAGTTTTTGCCATTATGAATACAACTAGAGGTTTTCTTCTCGCCCTCCCCCATTTAACCATGCAATATTGTAAAGCAACTTACTTAGGCATTAGGCAAGACAAATTTGTTACACACAATCTTGCTTTAGCAACTGAGCAAGCAGTGGTGGAAGCTCAATGTAATAACAGAACAGTGGGCCCTACTGTCACCAGATGTACAACATACTAGCGCTGATTATAATGTTCTCTGAGTCACAGGCACACAAGGGAACTGGAGGGTTAGAAAAATATTTAATCGCTATTTCCTTTGGGATTAATAAACAATGCAAGGGATAACATTTAAGGTAGATTATAGCCTTTTTTTTTCCCTGCCTGAGTGGAATGTAGGCAGATTAAGTCCTGCATTCTTTATGGTTACTTTTGTTCTCAGCACATATATTTAGGTCAGACTCTTAGCGCCTCATGGAAAAGCATTATATGGTACAGAAATTTTTAAGCATTGGTATCTAAATAAGAAATCAAGCAGTCTTGTTTTATCTTCCTATTAAATTAAATTAAAGTGGCTCTTAGCACAAGTTGGAAGTTGGGAAGTCCACAACCTAGATGCTGAGCATTGTAGCCCAGGATAGCAAAGCATAATTCACATCCTTACCTGTATAGTGTAGTAGTCCCATTTATGTCAGTTGCTACAGAACTGGGATCGTTAGCAGATATTCCATCACTATGGAGAGCTGGGACATATTCTTCACTTAAAAGGTACAAACTAGTCTAGCTGTCAGAGTGGTCTTAAGACCCATCATTATAGATCCACCCTTTCCTTGCTCCCAGAAACACAAGGGCTGTAAATCTCTTTGGTTCATAAGACCCCTAATTGTTTTCTGAAGTATTCAATGAGTCTGGAAAGCAAGGCCAATGCTAGTCAAGATGGGCATTTAAAATCAGAAGCTGCTTCAGATAACGCTGTTGCTTGTGTTAAGTCACACAGAGATAGGACTATAACCCAGATACTCAAAATCAGCCTCCTGTTCCATCGTCAGGCAAATGGCACCCCCTAATCCTCATAACATTATTACATTGCTTAATTATAGTCCGATTAAGAGCTATCCACCCACGGTGACACAATCTTTCTTCACAAAAGATATCAAAGAGGCCTATTAAAAATATTTGCAGAAAAGACCATCCTTGTGAGGAAGGATGGCATAGTGATTCAAACATCAAAATGCAGGAAATATTGATTTCATTTCTTCCGCAGCCTGCCTTAGTTTTCTAGCAAAAAAAATGGAGGGGGTAGAACACAAGCATAAGCACGAGCTCTGTGGGGAAGGCACCTGCCTGAAAAATGCCTGGAACAATGCAGCCTTGATGGTAGCATACTAAATATTACCACAACATTAAGAAAGAACCACAGTGGCAATAAACGGAGGAGGGGGTATGTAATGGGAGTATCCATATAAAGCATACCTTTCAATAAATTATCCACGGTCCCAATCCCTACGCTCAGGGTTTGGAGGAGACACAGGAGAGGGCAGTAAATGTAGAAGTTTAGCTATAGCCAGAATACGTCTGTTTGTTATAGCAACGCAGAATGAGCCAGGTGTGAGCCTGAAGGGCAAATCACGTGTTCTACATCCAAGGTCTCTACAGGGACTTGCTTGCAAGGGTTTGAAACCCTGGCAAATGGTTCATTTAGAGCCCTAGGAGGTATATGCACTTTTGTCATCACAACTTGCTATGGAAATGTTTCCCTTTTCTCCCTTCCAATAGCTATGCTTCCTTTTGTTTTGACACTTGCAGGGGTTGAAAGCAAGTCTCAGAGCTCCCTACCTGCAATAGGATCAGCCTTCTAGGCATTAACTGTCTTTGTTTCCCCATGCCTAGTTAAGTAAAGAAACATCTACCTGATAAGTAACTATTTATATGCATCTGGCTGGGATTCAGACTCTTAGCAGCAGTAACTTCAAGGAATGTTATATGGCATACACTAACCTGGAGTGCCAAACGTGTTACAGTTGCAAGCCAAAATACTTATGCAATTAGTACAGCTTTGGCCAATGGCCATAGGCAGCAGATGTCTATCTAAATCCTGCATAATCTTGGAGGAAGAGTGAACACAGAAAAAGAATAGTGTTTCTTAAGTCAAAGAAGAGATACATTTTGCACACATTGGGCCAGATTTGTAAGCAGAGGAACATCAGCATAACTGTATTCAAGTCAATGATCTGAGAATCTGGCCCACCCTGTGTTGCGTCTTTCATCCAAAGTGGTTGATAACATTTTACAAGTATGAATTAAATGAGCCTTATAATACTAGTGTCAGGAAAGATGAGACCCCTCCCAGGACACAATATGAATGCAAAACACTTGAAGTCCTTTGTCCAAGGTCACAGAACTGAGAACAGAACTGATCATCCTGAATCTCCTGTTCAGTTGCTTACAGAAGAGCAAGATTTGTAAGATTTTTCTTTAGGTCAGCTCATGACTTCTGTGACTTTTGTTGCCAGCTTTACACACACACACACCCCTTTTCTCAAGTGCTTACTCAGTGGTCAAAATCCACTTTAGATGCAGCCATTCATAATGCTTTCACAAATGCAGACAGTCTCAGCAAATGCTGTTGATTATTATTGGAGCCAGACATTTTGCTTTGAAAAGAAAAGTAGGGAAACATTCTAAATATATTGATGGCTTTGTCCTGTAATGCATTTGAGATACTACTGAAAAATGGGTTTTCTGCCTATTCTTCATTTACTTTTGTCTCTGTATTTTCAGAGCAACCAGCAACTGGTGTGCTGAGGGTCAATACTAAGTAATGGATAAATGCACAACATTCAGTAGTTTTCTGATGATGCGTGTGAAGCAGTATGCAGGTATAAATTGCTGCATGACATTTAATGGTGCTAATGGACACCATTCAGACACTGGCCCTAAATCAGCTGGATTTTTGCCCTTCCCTTTAACGCAGGCAGAATGGGCCTTTAATGAGAACAACACACATGGGGTGGAAAGTGAATTTCCCCAAACTTTCTAATTCAGGAATATACTGTTTTTAATAGGTTTTTTTTTTTAATGTTCCCATGCAATGTCACTGGAAATGACACATGGTGCTGCTTATGTTTCATTCTGCAAATGCCTAGTCTGTGATGGGAAATAATAGAAATATGCCATACGGGGTGCCTATATTAAAATACTGCATTGGATGACCTTTACATGTATTTTACAGCTTCTTACAGAATGGATTAGAACAGTTATTTACTCAAAGTACTGCATAAGATGCACATTAGGTTATTCAGAGTTAACACCAGTATCAAGTACAGAATATGTCATTTGTAGTCAATCCCTTCATCTAGTGATCAAAACTGAAGCCTAAATAGAAAATGCAAAATGTCAAGTCTGCTTTAGGTTCCTTACAAAGAAAATTAGAAGTAGTGTTAGCATTGATTTGGCTTTACTAGAACAGAGGTCATTTTCATAAAACAGCTTGAAGGGTTAAGGAACTGTACTTATGGACCTTGTAGGTATAATCCTCACTTCTACTGTATCAGGACAGGAGAAGGTTCAAGTCTTTCAGACTAATGTATCTGAACTCTTCTTTCTTGTTCTTTTGGCCACCGGGTTCTAACCATCCACTGTAGATCTTCAGTCTCTGCTCATTGGCTTTCTAACTATTCTCCTTACAAGAACTTCAGGGGGTCTAAGCTGCACAAATTTGATTGTCAATCCATAAATCATTAACAGAAAGGGCTAGGAAGTACCTGCCCTATCCACAATGCCCTATGTAATATGCATTATTTATTTTGCAAAAAGTGTTGCCTGCCACAGAACTGTATAGAATTACGTTGTTACACAGATGGCAAGTTTTTGCTTGAGTGAATAAACTCTTCAAGCGAGGCAAGTCACAGAGATCATTAACTACAACTCAAATATGTACGTATAATTCCACAATTTCTTCAAATCCCAATGCACGCTTTAGGAGTTAGAGCATGAGGGTTTAGGGGTTGGTTTTTTGTTTGGTTGGGTGTTTTTGTATACTTGTATACTACAAAGCTTCAAAAACTAACTTCAATGCTTGGACTGAGGTCAAAACTCATATTTTATACATCCAGCTGACAACTTAGAGTGGATGGCCCGTACTTATATAAAGTTCAGAATTGCCTCTCATTTGTATTTGTCGTTTAGCACAGGCCAGCATGAAAATCAGGTTAACAAAAGGAGGCAGGGAATAGCTTTGTCCCTGACATTTTGTCTTATGGCTGGAATTTTAATGAGGGCTGAGGAGTATTTGGAAGAGAGTCTTGATAACCTCACTCAGCCGACTTGATGTGGAGAGTTTTAGACATGGCAGAACTGTTCTGTGGGAGAAGAGAGTTCAGGAAGTTGGGAACCCATGAAGGATTAAAGACATAGTCCCAGGAACATAGGATCTTCCTTTTACATTGGATTAGAATTGATGGAATTAAAGAAACCCATCTTCTGCTAATGTGAACTGAAAACAAATGAAGATCCAGGATTGTACACCAACAGAGGACAAATAGATACTATCTTTTCCCATGTAACTTTCCCAGTTGGCCCACATCTACAATGATAGGATACTGACCTTTGAATTTCCCACTTGTTTAAATATCACTTTATCATTTATTCCCCCTTTTTTAGTTTAGAATGGATTCTTACAGGCTGTGAATAGATATAATTTCCATCTGGTTTAAAAATGGAGGGAGGATTGCTACTGAGGTCAAACAACTCCAAACAAGTTTTGCCTCTTCATGTTTGAGGATCCTCAACCAACTTAGAGTCCCTAATTTAAAACAAACAAACAAACCCATAACCCAACCTCAGATTTCCCTTTTTATGGGAAAAGCTTTTTACCTTTCTAGTTTAATCTTGGCACCTGAAATACCAGCATCTGCCTGTGATATAGGGTGCAATGAAGATCACAGGATCAAAGAAAATTAAGGCTGGAAGGGACCTCATGAGATTATCTAGTCCACCCCCTTACCCAGCATAGGATCATTGCTGATGAAACCATCCCAATCAAGTGTCTATGTAATTTGCTTTTGAAAGTTCTGTGTAGGTAGTCATCAGTGTTTGGCATGTTAGAGATTGGGGGCAACTAAGGCTGGAAGGTATCTTGAAAAATAATCTAGTCCTTCCACCTGCTGCAAAAGGGATCATCTAACCTAAAATCGTTTCTGACAATGTTTGTACAGCTCCTTCTTAAAATGTCCAGTAATGGAGATACCACAACCTGCCTAGGAAATCTACTGCAGTGCTTAACTACTTCTTTACAAAAGTATCTGAGCTCAATCTGCAATTCAAGATTGTTACTATCCCAGTGGACTTGGAGAACTGTTCAAAGCTTTTTTCTTTGCAGCAAGGTTTTACATATTTAAGCCTACAGCCACCTCTCACCCATCCATTCCCAGAGCAGAGCTTAGTACCCGCTTGCTTCTCTATGCCCAAGGGATGGCTAGGCCTCAAAAGAGAGATCCTTGCTTTTGTGGATTTCCTGTTACAAACTAGCCTGATGGGATTTTCAAGATCTCCAGCTCTTAGCTTCCTTGAGGAATTTGCTAGCTAGCCTTGGTTGGAATTGCATAGCCTTTGCGTGTGAAATAATTATTCCAAGCCCTCCGTTTTTCAGAACATAAATAAAAATGCATTTAAAAAGTAACTTGGAGGAATATTTAGGCCTTGGGATGGAGATCTTATTTTAATTGAACTGGTTTTGCCATGCTGGTCTCTTTTTTTTTCCCCCCTACAGAGGATCTGCAATAGGAAGTCCATAAATAATTAATCACATATACATAAAATGCACAGAGCAACTAAGAGCCAATAGTTTTGCAAAATGTCTCCCTCAACACTGGTAGAGTTAGATCAGAGCCAAATTTTTAAACAAGTCACTAATAATGCATCCGCCAAATGCATGGGCACATCTGTTTGCGTGTGCCAGGGTGTATTGGACACCAGTCCCGTGGCTGTACACATCTATCTTCCTATTTATATGTGCTGCTATCTTTATATTTGCCAGGGCCTCTTGGTGCACACAAATGCCTATCAGCTACATGAGTGGTCTTTTGTGGGCTTTTGGGAAAGCTGAGCCATATCTTTTTTTAAAATAATGCTTCTCTACTGAAGTAATTCCAGCTAATGCAAGTATATTTTTAAAGCAACAAGTTATGGATTTAATATGCTTCTACTCGGTGCATTGTTGCACTTTAGGATGAAGGAATAACATTCATTTATCTTCTGAATCGGTTGCCAGAAAGTTATTTCTTTCATTTCCCATGTGAAAAAACTGTTTCTTATGCCTTGGTTATGGAAGCAATGTCAGTCCTTCAAGAACACAAACAGTTAAGCCCAGTGGCATAATGGCAACATAAAATTGTTTCTGTAGTCTGTGTAGACACAGTGACAATGGATATTATTCATTGTCAACTGGGCCCCAGAAAGTACTTTATTAAATTGTCTTCTAAGACTCAATGCTGGGGTTAATTATTTAGGTATCTTAATTTTACATATATCTCTGTCCTCGGTCATAGTGCCAGGGATCTAAAACTCCTACAGAAGAGACCCAGAACTCTAGGTAGCCATGTGAAATATTTGTTTAAGCACCCATTACAGTTGTGTCAAGGGTGAGTGGTTTGTAAAGCAGAATGCCAGCTTATTGCAGAACATGTGCAGAAGTGTGTTTAAATAATATAGATAAGTCCTTCAATTGGTTTTTGATATGCAAGGCCCCAAGCTTATTTAATCTCTGCTAGTTAAAAGTTAATATACATTCAAATTGGGGCTATTAATTTTGTTTATTGTCAGCCTCACTTTGCAGCAGAAGCATGCACTGGGTGAAAGTCAGTTCCCAAGCGGACTTGAGCCAAATCTAAATGAAGCTCAGCTGTTCTCAGGTTTAACTCAGTTCAGGTGCTGTAAAACACGGGCAGCTGCAATTGATAGCTGATGGCTGATAAATGGAAATCATTATAAAGCATACAGGTTTTTGAATGCCAGCCATGAAATGGATGATAGCTATTTGTTGTTCGTTAATTCAGCAGTGTCACTGGGTAACAAAGAGTGATTGCTGTGCACATATCATTATGTAGCCCAGAGGTGGAGGGTTAAACATTAATAGTGGCTCTCTGGAAGCTTCAGAAGCATATCTAGGAGGTTTAATAAAACAAAAAAAGACAGAAAGAAAGACAAAAGAAACGGCTTTGTCAGCTTAAACCCACCAAGTGACTAGTGATATGCGTTACTTGTTTCCACTCTCCCATTCCTCACCTGCCCAGCTATAACAACCGCAGCAGCTCTCATTGATTCCTGTCTAGAACTTCTAATGACTGATGAATGCAGCAAGACCATACTCTCCACAGAGAGGGAGCGAGCTGCCAAGAGTAAAGAACAGTGCATGTCCCCTTAAAAAATTAATTAACTTAATAAACAAGAGGAAAGCAGGGGAAAAAGGCAACTCCTTCCGTTTAAGTTTTATCACTGTTTAAGTCTTGCTCCCCAACAGCTGTATGTTTTGTCGTGGTGTGAATTGTTTACCTGGTTTTTACTCTTGATGGCTTCATCTATGCCGTCTGATTCGTCTTCCAAACCTAGAATTGCATTCCAACCACTCATCAAAATGCTGCCTTAGTGTAGGTTTTTTCTTTTAGGACTGAACGCTCAAATACCTCCTTTGGGACACTATTACACAGTCTACGACATCTTGCTGTTAGGAACTTTTTTCTGATTTTCAACCCATTTTTTATCCTCACATTTCTCCTGTTTACATTCACACTAATTCCTCTCTCTCCCTCCCTCTCTCTCTCTCTCTCTCTCATTAACACCATTGAAATATTGCTCATATTTAAAATTAAAGTGCTGTTTAGAAAGGATTATTAAGCAATTTAATCAATGTTATACAAACAATGCTGGTATGAGTAGTCTGTACTGTGGGCGCATCAGTAGATGTGTAAAGGACATGGATTATAAGCAACCTTTTAGAGTTTGTAACAAGGCTATAAACCACTTACTATAGTATCTAATAATAATCTATTAATCCCTTATATTGATCTACATTCATAAACAATCTGTAAAGTGTGGCCAAATATCTATCCACTCTGAGCATGTACCCTTTTGTTACTTAGCTAAATTGTATATATTTAGGTCTTTCAGTCATTCTCCAGCAGCTTTCTTTTCCTACATCATGTTTGTCAGCTTCCTCTGAACTCTCTCCCAGTTCCTACAGTATTTTTACAGCAGGCCCAGAACTCGACAAAGTACATTACATATGGTCACGTTGGGTGCATCTACATGTGTGCTTTACTGCAGAGTTGACTAATTAGCTCTGCAGTAATGTGTCACTATCTACACAAGTGCCGGTATTAGGGCTCAGTAAATTAATTAACTCTGCCATAAAATAGTACTATGTTATGGTGGAATAATTAAGTGTGACAAAACGCACGTGTAGAAGGTGACAGGGGCTGGCTGGGGCATGAGGGTGCTAAAGCACGGGGGCCGCCTGCCTCACTCCACTGCCTCACTCATGCATTAGGCAGCCCCTCCGCTGCCTGATGCCACCACCTAGGGCCCAGGGCTGTTGCCCCCCCTCCCAAACCTGCTGCCATCCTGGGGCAGACACTGCACCCAGGAGCAGTTGACTCCAATACAAACTGCACAAGGGTTTACTGAGTTGCCTTAATAGCTCGAATAAATGCACTCATTGGTATCATGCATGAAATTGTATATGTGTTCTTTTTGAATGAGCTTTATGGATATGACTTATTGTTATGCGTAATCATGTCAATTCAGTCAGAACTTTTATTTATGCTCTTTTTTGTACCCTGCTGTTAAGAATCTCTCTCATTTGTAAGTTCTGATAACAACGTATCCTGTAGCATAAAATCTAATTTTCACTTGTCAAAGAATATGAAGTACCATTGTTATACATGTTTCAAGAACACATTCATTGAGCCACTGCTATTCTATACTTTTTTCCTGTAGCTAACCCAGGACCCAATTATAATTTGTTATATCTTATCGGGTTTTTTTCTTGAATCATATCTATCAGGTGTTCCACGCTTAGGTTTTGATCCTGGTTTTAGTTTTTCCATTTTAATGACTGTCTTCAAAGTTTCCTTTGTCAGATGCAGCACTTACAGGAAATGACCTACACTCACCTTTTATCCTATATGTCAAGGCTTGGAAAGCTTTAGACTCTGCTCAAGTGTGTACAATATACACTCCTGTTATGACAGCAGTATGAATCAGTTATTCAGGTACACCTAAATGAGTGGTAGTAAAACGTTTATACTGTATCATCAGTGCTTACTGCCTAATGTAGGCTGCTGCCATACATATTTCAAAGTGGAACTATTTCCAGAATGTTTCCACAAATACTTGTATGATTCAGCAGCTAATTACATGGACAACATCATCCACTAGCAGGTACGTATAGGTAAAAATGTGGGAAAATACAAGTAATAGCATGCTCTCTCACAATCATGTATCTTCGGTAAGCAATTCTAAGCATGGATTCATAAACTTACAAGGACCAATTTTAATATCAGTATTTAGAGAAATGACAAGAGTGACTCTCGGTTTTAACTGTCTCATAAATAATCAGTGGCTTCAGCCATTGAAGACCTGTTTGGCCTGATTTGTTATTGGCATGTTTAGGACCTTCGATTAAAATACCATGGCACTTGAATATTTATTTCTTCTTCTAAGCTAGTTCTAAGGATCACAATAAAGCTTGAATAAAACCTTGAATAAAAATTGAATTTGGCACAGCTTACATGTTCCTAATTAATTAAAGACAACATATAGAAGGAGGAATGATGGACATTAACACTTGAAGATGTCTGAGGACCTGGTTTGCTTGTCTATCTGCATAACAGCAGACAAGATATGCCCATTTCCTAAATAATTTAGATACATTCAGAGCATGCTGTGGAAATAATTAGAAAGCACAACACCTAATT
The DNA here is from genome assembly GCF_001723895.1 of Crocodylus porosus. Taxonomy (NCBI): domain Eukaryota; kingdom Metazoa; phylum Chordata; order Crocodylia; family Crocodylidae; genus Crocodylus; species Crocodylus porosus. The sequence goes on from NW_017728917.1 coordinate 2,221,385, forward strand.
CATCTCAAGATGCTTTCTGAACTATAAGGTTTGGGTTTAACTACACAAATCAGATAATTGGTAGGTTCATTAACATTTTGTGATACAGATATAAAGTCTTTCCTGTTGCTGAAATGTGTATTATGAATTTGTTTTCTGGCTCCTGCTAGAGGCAGGGAGATGCTGTAACACTAATAGATTACTTCATTCATTTCCAACTTGGAAGGTGCTTACTTTAAAACTGATCGTTGCACTCCGCAAAGGTATTGGGGGGGGAGAGGTTAACTTCCCAAAAGAAAACAGAAATTGGAACTTGCTTATGCAATGTATATATGCTGAACTTTCAGGAATAAATCTGCTATTGCCAAGTCATAAATGTATTCAAAATGGTAGTGATAAGCGAACTGCAAGGCATGTGAAGGTTCAGTTCCAGCAGAGACAGAATTGTGAGTGTGATTTAAATTTAGACCAGACTTTCAAAGGTTCTTATTTTATCCATTTGAATTAAGCATAATCTATCTGTTATTTTTCAATACCTATAATTCTTCCAGATCATCAAAGCCATATAAAAAGTCTTTCACTAATTTGATTTGCTCAGATCTTTCAGATATACAAGAAAGATTCTGATAGCTTTATTCATGGAGAGCATTACTGTACCATTCAACTAGCAGCATTGATCTCTTATTTCAGAAGGGTGTAGGGTACCACAAAAGAAGGCTGCTTTTGCCTCTTAGCTAAGACCATGTCTGAACAGAATTTAGTTTTGTGAAGTACACTAAAAGTAAATTTAGATGTTTTGCGAGATGTTGTTGAGGGGGGGGACCGCTTTTCAGGGTGATCTTGCCCTGCAAAGAGACTATCACTGCATTCTACCACGTCCTTGAAATGAAAGTGCAAAACATTTCTGTGAGGCAAATTAACTTTCCAATAGAACTGACTAAAAAATTTTTAGTCATTTCTTTGGCCCCTACCAAAGGAAAAACCATTCCAATTTTTTTCAAAAAGTACTCTTCACAGCCAAATTCTCAGGGCTATGATTTATTTGACAAGTAATCCTGTGGACTTTTGACCTGCATTATAGAGTACTCTATAGGCCAGAGATACAGAATTCAACCTGAAAGAAAAACGCACCTTAATGGGAAAGATCAATGCTGTGGATTGATAATAGTACAGCTATAAAATCCATAGGATTTAGAGAGGTAGAAAGAGTACTTCCCAGCACTTCAGGACCCAATGCTTCAGGTACAAAACTGAAATATCACCCTTGTTTGTTCACCACAAGTGAACTTTGATGGGGAAGTGAATTGAACCCAGCATAAGCAGTAATATGAAGCCAGAATAATTCCCTTCCCTTCCACCCCAAGATATTTGGCATAAATGGTGACTTGCCTCTATGGGTGAATCCATGTTTTTGACAAGGCAGGGTAGAGAATGTGTGGCATATCATCACCTATAACATTACACCTTTTTTCTCCAATTAAGGAGAAGCTTGAGGCTTTATTAATATGCTAGGCAGCTAGCACTATATTATTCAGTATAAGATCAGAGCAAAAACAGATATAACTATTGGAATATGCACTAATTTGCTAGACTATATATAAAACCTTAAAAGCATTATAAACTAGGCAAATAGTTAAAGCAGTCAAAAGGTATTAGGTGCATCTACACATCACCCTACAGTGATGTAGTGATGTGCTACATTGCCATATGGCATGCTACAGCCATGTAGCAATCACACAGGTTTACACATGATTGCCAGCTATATCACTGTAGTGGCATGCTCACCCGGCATTGCGCACCGCAACGGTGATGTAGTAGTGAAATCTAATCACCCATACCGCGCCATGCTTTAGTACTACTAAAAGCACAGCACCATAGCTACAAAGCCATATGGCAATGTGTGGATGTGCCCATTGTGTCATTAGTCCTGTAGGCATTATAGTTAAATATTCATCTCTTATTCAGCTTCACAAAACACTATCTAATCTTCCTGAGTGTCTTCACAGTGCCTCCAATACTTCACTGTCAGTCATTGCTGCTTCTGAGTTAATATTCACTGGCAGTCATTGCTACCACCTAAAATAAGCTAGAAATAAAAGCAATCTGCTGAGCTGTGAAATAAATGAGAGACATTACCAGGAATGGCTAACAGAGAGCAAAATTGCAGTAAAAGGATAGTTTGAATAGTGGAACATCAAGACCATTAAAGAATATAGGGGGTTGTTAACACCTGGAAATTGGAAAGAAATGAGCAGGAATCAAGGAGATGCAGGAATCAAAGGAGGGTGCAACTACACCATTTCAACAGCCCATCCCCCTTTTGGCCCTGCGTGTCTCTCATGGAAGCAAGCTTTGTATAGCCCAGGCTGAGTATAAACAGATATAGCACAAATACAGTTGATGCTTACTAATCTGGTTATTTGCTTGATGGGGTTTCCTTATCATATGTAGATTTGAAAGAGGTGGGGGATTGTGGTTCCTTTTCATTCTGGATGTTGAGCATACAGCATTTCCTGCTATGTGGTACACCTTTAATGTCCCATAGTGCAAACAGCAGCAGTGCTTTGGGATTCTCCCCCCTGCTCTCTAGACATTACAGGAGGATGAGTCTGGGGCATAGAAAAGAATAATGGAGCATCCTCTGCTATTCTGAAAAGATCTGTGTACTATATGATTGGGTGTCACCAGATTTCATGGTCTGAGTCAGAACTCTGCAAAATATTTACCTTGAAACTCAAACAGGCCCTTGTTGATGCCTTGGTAAACTTTAGGTCAAGCTCCCAAGAGATTCACAAATATGAAGTGATAGTTGAAATCTCTGTTTAGGCTCATGCTATGCTTCTGTCAACCACCCAAATACATAGATAATGTGGTGCTGGTCTCAGAGTAAGAACCTGGATAAAATAATAGTCCACATCTCCAGTCCACTTCTCTCTAAGGGAGATTTCCTGGCATTAAGCAGAAGGTGCTTGCTTTCTTTTTAACAATGTTTAAATGCTTGTTTTCTTTAGCAATGTCAGCAATGCAGAAGTCCTCAACTTCAGAGAAACTGACTTTGACAAGCTCGGGAGGCTTGTTGGCAAGGCCCTAAAGGACCACAGGGGAGTTCAGGATGAGTGGTTGCTCCTCAAGGGAGTGATCCTGGAAGCACAAGCAATGTCTATCCCGTCTCAGAGGAAAGGCAGCAAAAGGGCACAGCAGCTCCCTTGGCTCTGCTGGGAACTTGTGGACCTCCCGTGTCTAAAAAGAAAGACCTATAAAGGATGGAAGACTGGATCCACCCCAAAGGAGGAGTACTCTGCACTGGTCTGGACCTGTAGGGAGTGAACCAGGAAAGCCAAGGCTGTGACTGAACTCCAAATGGCTAGACATACCAAAGACAATAAAAAGTCCTTTTTTAGATATGTGGGGAGACAGAGGAAAAGCAAGGGTCACATTGGATCCCTGCTAAACCATATAGGAGATCTAATAACTGACACCCAGGAAAAAGCCATCCTGCTTAATGGGGATTTTGCATCAGTTTTTGACCAGCCCCAAGGAACGGCCAGAGTGAAGGAGAATTGTTAAGCTTCATCAACATAGACTATGTGAAGGACCACCTTGAGAAACTGGACACCTTCAAGTCAGCTGGCCCAGGCAGTTTACACCCCAGGGTATTTACGAAGCTGGCAAGCATCATAGCTCAGCCACTGGCACGGATCTTCGAGAACTCATGGCGCACAGGTGAAATGCCTGAAGCTTGGAAGAAGGCCAATGCGGTGCCTCTTCAAGAAAGGGAGGAAAGTAGATCCAGGGAACTACAGGCCTATCAGCCTGGCCTCTATCCCAGGGAAGATCTTGGAAAAAATTATCAAAGGGACCATTCTTGACAAACTGACTGATGACAACATCCTGAGGGATAGCCAGCATGGGTTTGTTGCAGGTACATCTTGCCTGACCAATCTCATCTCCTTCTATGACTAGGTGACCTATCACCTGGACAAGGGAGAAGAGATTGATGTCGTATATCTTGATTTTTAAAAAGCCTTCGATCTGGTGTCCCATGGAAAAATTGGCCAACTGTGGCCTTGGCTACATCACAGTCAGATGGCTGGGGAATTGGCTCTGAGGTCGGACCCAGAGCGTGGTAATAGACAGAAGTAAATCATTGTCGTGCACCGTGACCAGTGGGGTCCCTCAGGGCTCCATCCTTGGGCCTATACTCTTTAACATCTTTATTAATGATGTGGGCATTGGTGTCATAAGCGGACTGGCCAAGTTCACCAATGACACCAAACTCTGGGGTAAAGCATCCACACCTGAGGGCAGGCTGGTGATCCTAGACAGGCTCAGAAAATGGGCAGACAAAAATCTGATAGCATTCAACACCAAAAAATGCAAGGTACTCCACCTTGGGGAAAAAACCCCGCAGCACTCTTACAGGCTCAACAATGCATCATGATCGAAAGAGACCTGGGGGTCATGATTGACCACAAAATGAATATGAGCCACCAATGCGATGTTGCAGCTGGTAAAGCGAGGAAATCTCTGGCTTGCATCCATAGATGCTTCTCAAGCAAATCCCAGGATGTCATGCTCCCACTGTACTCGGCCTTGGTGAGGCCGCAGCTGGAGTACTGCATCCAATTCTAGGCTCCACAATTTTAAAAGGATGTGGAGAGGCTTGAGAGAGTCCAGAGGAGAGCCACGTGTATGATCAGAGAACAAGAGAACAGGCCTTATTATGAGAGGCTAAGAACCATTGGACTCTTTATTCTGGAAAAGGGCAGGCTCAGGGGGGACCTGGTGGCTGCCTATAAGTATATAAGGGGTGTATATCAGGATCTGGAGGAATGTCTGTTCACCAGAGCACCCCAAGGGATGACAAGATCCAATGGTCACAAACTCCTCCAAGATGGTTTCAGGCTGGACATAAAGAAGAACTTATTTCCTGTCCGAGCCCCCAAGGTTTGGAATAGACTGCTACTAGAGGCGGTGCAAGCACCTACTCTGGACTCCTTTAAGAGACACTTGGATGTTTATCTTGCTGGGATCCTTTGACCCCTGCTGACTTCCTGACCCTGAGGCAGGGGGCTGGACTTGACGATCTTCCGAGGTCGCTTCCAGCCCGAATGTCTATGAAGTCTATGAAATCTGGGAACTTTTGCTCTGCCTTCTGCTCCCTACCCAATCTGCTGCTGCACTGCGTCCTCTTCCTAGTCTGCTGTGTGCCAACAAGAGGCTGCCCATGTCACTTGCGGCAGACATGCTACAGGTGGGCCACCCCTGCTTTAAAACATTAATAATTTGTGCAAATACATTGAATATGTTCCTTTTCTTAGCTCTCTCAAAATAACAAAGTTAATCTAGATAACACGCTGCAAATTATGTGAATGAAATATCTGTGCGAGAACCAGCAGCTCTGTTCTTTGGTATGAACTCAGTCTCTCACTTATTAAACTTCTGCCTGTGGCAGCAACATACAACCAATACTTCTTACAAATAAGAGGGGCCTGCAGCTGAGGTTTTGTCTATAGAAGCCAGCAAACAGATAAATCTAGGTTAGTATTTACAATTTATTTATTAAGGCAGGCTTTAAGCATTGGCATAATTGCTTTCTTCTAAATCAATAGGAGCAGACAGAGGCCAATGTTAAGTAATTTTATTTTATTTCCTACCAATAGTGAAAGATTTTTGCAATGAGATTTTTTAGAGTGCTCAATATCCACAGTTGTGTTCACACAATGGGAGCTCCAGGATCTTAAGCTCTTCTAAAGGCCTTGTCCCAAAGAAATAAATTTACTGACAGTTTTGGAAGAAAAAATCCCCCTATTTCTAACTAAGGTCACATTATTTTACCTCATTACACTCAAGGGAAAGTTTTATTTTGTCAGATGCAGACAGACATTTATTAATTGAGCAATTTCTTCTGACCTTGATGGAAACCATCACTAACAATCAAATAAATAGATTAGTATCATAATCTTTCAAAGCTAAGCTTTCAAATTAATTGCATTTATCTGTTTTTGGCTGGTTTTCCATGGCAGGGTTTTTAAATTTTTGCACGTTTTCTTTCCTATTTGCACAGATGCATATATCATACTGAGAACAATGCTACACCTAATTTGCTTCAGCAAATGAGACCAATTAAAAATAACTCAACAGAAATGATACTGAATCTTCAATTAGTGTGGGAAGATGAGGAGCAGGACATACAGTAATTGACTTGTTCATATTCTTGTCCTCTAAAACTTCAACATGAAATCAATATTAACTTTGGATTTGTGTACAAACTGGTGGGAATAGGATCACAGGCAAGTAGGGATGGAAGGGACCTTGAGAGGTCATCTAGTCTTGCTGCCTGCTCAGAGTAGGATCATACCTGACTGAACCATCCCAGCCAAGTGCCTATCTAACCTTGAAAATCTCCAGGGATGAAGTATCTACAATTTCTTTAGATTGCCTGTTCCATGGCTTGACCACTTCCATAATCAGAAAGTTCCTCCTAATCTGTCAACTAAATTTTCCCTGCTGCAGCTTGACACCATTGCTCCTATTCCTGGCCCTTATGGCCATAGAAAATAGTCTATCTCCACCTTCTCTGTAATCACTATTCAGTTATTTTAGGACTGTTATCAAATCCCCTCCCACCTGTCTTCCCTTCTCCAGACTAAATAACCCTAGTTCTTTCAGCCAGTCCTTGTAAGTCATGCTTCCCAGGCCTCTAATCATGTTGTCATTCTCTGCGGGATTCTTTCCAATTTGTCCCCATCCTTCTTGAAGTGGGGCCCAAAATTGGGCACAGTCCAGGTGAGCCCTCACTAGTGTTGAATAGAGTGGAATATCTACCCCTGATTTGCAAGAGACACTCCTATCACTACAGTCCAGGAAGCTGTTGGCTTTCTTTTGCAACAAGAGCACACTGTTGGCTCATGGTCATTTTATGGTAACCCCCAGGTCCTTCACTGCAATATTGCAGCCTAGCCAGTCTTTCCCCAGTCTGTATCTGTGCATGCAATTATTTCATCCCAAGTGCAGAACTTTGCACTCACCTTTGCTGAATTACGTCTGGTTGATTGTGTACCATTTTCCCAGTTTGTCCAGGTCATTCTGGATCCTAGCCCTACCTTCCAGGGTGCCTGCAACTCCAACCTGGTGTCAACCACAGATTTGCTAGCTCAGTTTCATTGTCTTTATCAGGCACCTTCTCATTGTCCAAATATTTAATGAAGATGTTTAACAGTACTATACCCAGAACAGACCTCTGGGAACCCCACTTAAAACTGATAGTTGTTTGTCACTTTTTGTACTTCATGACTGGCCTACTTAGTCGCATGTTTCTTTTTTTTTTTTTTTCCTCAAACTGGATGACTTAATCCTGGCAAGGAGCTTTTTCTGTTCACAAACTTCTTACAAATACCACATAAACCTTCAAGAAATATAATATGTAGATTGCAAAAACATCTTTGCAAAAGTGTTGAAAGAGCATTGCTGGTGCATATACCATATTCATATAAAATGATGTTCTTGTATTCACAATGCCTTCAGTAAGAGATGCTTTATACTCTGAAACCCTGGATGTATACTAGGGCCAGTATACACTGAACATATACAGTACACAGAAGATGATCTCTTCCTGAAAAAGTCAATGTAAGTATAAAATGGGCAACAAACGAAGAGAGGACTATAATAAAACAATCAGACAATATTAGTTAATAAAACAGGTGATGGTTTCAGCATACCAGCATCCTGATTGTTGTTAAGACTATCTTTTTTGGTTGGTGCACCCCCAGTGGCTGGTTGAGAAGCAGTGAGTCCCTGATGGCCAACTAGAAGGGGGGGCCCCTGGTGGCTGATCAAAAAGTTTGGGGGGGGCAGTTCCCCATTCACAGCAGTGAAACCAAAAGTGCCAGCGGCAAAACCAGAAGTGGAGTGCCCCCTCCCTCTCCGTGCTACTGCCGCATATCCCCTGGGAGCTTCCCAAGTACCCCCAGGGGTATGCATACCCCGGCTGACAACCCCTGTTCTATAGGCCTCTTGGTAAAGAAGAATTTTCCTTGTCAATCTGAAGGAGAACAATAACGTAGATATGTGGATGTTTATAGGCAGGAGTAAAGGATAGCATGGGAAGAAGCTCATTTGTTTGATATCTATTAAATGAATGATGATAGTTGGTATCATGGACTAGCTGGACATAGAAGTTAAATTCTAAATTCTGAATGAGAGCTGATAGGCTGTTAAGGACCTTGAGAGTGAAACTAAGAGGCTGCATCTAAATAAGGACTAACGCACTTAAAACAGGACTGAGTCCAAAATTGCCATCCAGACAAACCTGCTTGGTGAGCACCTGAAAAACCTGAGGACAATAAGTTCACTAGCCACTTTTTTGATGTAAAAGTTCTCTGGGCACCTGTTCTTCTGTCTTTGGTGAATTTCCAGAACTGCCTGGATTTGAGCAGCCTCACTAGGATCCAGAAACTATAGAAACTGCTCCACCAAAATGTCCTGAGAGACCTTACCTGATCCTGAAAATTGCTCACCTAGATGAGTCCTTCAACCTGTAAGATCTATTTTTTTTCCGTAGAGTGGGTATAATGGGGGGTTGGTGTGTATGCAGCAGTTTTCCTCCATTCCTCTGAGCTCTGTGGCTATATCAAATTCACTCAAATGAACAAATTAATTCCCACAAGGGTCTTTTTCACACAATGTCGGCACCAGGTTGTTCAGTGCTGACTGGATTCGAGGATCCTGTGCTGAGCTTATTCTATGTGTGAGTAAAAGGGGAATGAAGGGATTATTCTGTCCAACCTAATTTACCATTTCCTTTTAATGTCCCTTTGCATAAGGTTACTGGGATATTGCCCGTGCCTCAGCTGCATTGTAACACCATCTCCTGCTATTGAATGGCTCTCAGGGGAGTCCTGTGCCAAAGAGCAGACTTATATATATGAATGAAACAACTTCCTTGTAGGGAAGCGCACTTACTCTATACATTATGCCTCTTATATTTGCATAATCTCAGTGGCAAAATAGTATCTCAATATACAATACAGTACAAGCCATTAGCATAAGTAGTGTTTTATTTGACTGTGCCATATCTGGTTTTCACATATACCTGGATCCCTCACATAAGATCCTGCCAGACTTTAATCTGATAAATTCATTTCCACCAATGAAATTAGCAGCCCTTGTGTCACTAATTACAAGGATTTTACAGAGAAGGCACGTCTCTAATTAGAGCTGTATTACACATGCTACTAATTCACAGTCAAACTCTTTTTGATGAATAGTGAACAGCTGTTACTGATAATGTCAGATATTGATCTTCTTCCCTTTAATTTCAGGAGGCATCCTTCCTCAGCTAGGTTCCTCAAGGCACTCTATATTAAGACAGTAGAATCGGGTCTGCATCCTGGAAGGTACTCATGAGATGGACAAGACCAAACATTTAAAATCAATACAGTGGGTTCAGTACGAGAGGGAATCAAGGCATTCTGGATTCTATGCCAACTGATACAGCCGTAATGTATAAACTTGGGAAAACTAGTTTGCTCTAGACAGCTCTAGGCAACTATTTTACTAACACTGATGACTACCTAACTCCTTGAGTAGCATCCTTGATATAAAGTGGACTAGTTGTACATTTTAGCCTTAGCCTCCACTGCATAGTTTATCATAGGTGCATTGACCCGAACTCATTGGGACTATGACTATTTGCACTAAGTGAAATTCCCTCCTGAGTGTTCAATTCAACATGTGTATTGGCAGCAGAACGTGCCTCCCAGGAGATCATCCTCTGAATTATAGAAATGATTTTTCCCCTTGAAAAATATCTATGTAAATATATACTTTGTTGTCACACATTTTAGTCCAAATGTTTTTGGTAGCTGTTTCTCCCCTATAAAAATACATTTTTATGAATTTTTTTCTGCAAAAGTTTCCTTTTCATCCAAAAGACATTTTTGTTTAAAAATATTTCAGTGGAAAATGTCAGACCAGCTCTGGTGTTCTAAGCATTTCCTCCCCAAAGGCTCAGGTCTTTAACTTATTTGCATCTTTCTACCCTCAAGTTATACCCAACCTGCCTTTATAGTGATCTGATGAAGCTTAATTGATAAGTGTCTATAAAGTGCTTTGAAGTCCATGAATGACAGACACTAGAAGAGTTCAGTTGTTCTATAACTGTTTATTTAGATGAGCATATTTTAGTTTCCTAGTTCTTGTTACTAAATTCATGTCTATGTTGAGTTCTAAAGAAACATTTCAATCTAAGCATAAAAGAAAAAAGCTTTTATATTTAACAGGGAGTGAGAATGTAATTAGAAATGAACCTTCATCATAAAACATAAGCATTTCTAACAGAATAATCTAGAGCTTCTTTCTTGTAGTAGTCAATAAACTCTTAAGGCCATTGTATGTATTTTCTTCTTTTCATCAATTAAGGGTTATAATTTGGCTCTATAAATCTTCCAGTGTCCATATGTGCATATAAAACACTTTAATTTATAATCGCAAGTGCCAGTGGGATTTGAAAAGCTTTGCATGAAAGATATTTCACCACAAAGAAAAAAGAACTGGAGCCTAGGAATGTGCATAAATCTGTTAAAGAACTTTGATTCCTGCAGAGTGAGTTTCTTTATATCATTGAATAGCATCTGAAGGTGTCTTCATCTCCTGTGAAGGAACACGGGAATATCACCTGTCTCCTATCCATTAGCTCGTACAACCACAGTGAGATGATATAGTATCATCATAGCACACCTATACTCTTCCAGTTGGTACTAAACAGAAAAATGGTCTTGTTTTGGAGCATGTGATGGGGTGTATAAGCCGCACACCAACCCTTGAAAGTCACATCAAGCAATTATCAAGCTAGTTCCCTCTAGAATGTGGGCTGGGAGTAACTCAAGAAAGTTTCAGCTGTGAGTGGATACAAATAATGAAGGAAGAAGCCCCTGAATCCTCTCCTGAGGAGGGAAACTCAAAATAAAGACCTGGAGACACTTTGGGAAAGGCCCAAAGTGAAGCTAACTCTGGGCACTGGAGAATGCGGAGTGGGGATGGGATGGACCTCACCTCTGTGCATTGGCATTCTGGGCAAAGAGCAAAGAGAGTAGTGAATTGGTTAGAAGTAGTCTAGCCAGTCAAAAAGAAGACTGAGGACGCATCCATTAGCTGCTTGTGGCAGGGTCTTTGTACTGGAACCCAGAGTAGAAGGAGGGCCCAGGCTCCCTTAGTGCCACTAAGGAAAGTTGTATGAAACTCATGGACCTTATGAGAGGTCATTTGGGGTAACTGGAACTTTTTTGCCTACCCAACAAAACTGAGACTAACTAAGCTGGCTGGAAAGAGGTTCATTAGAAGAGGTGGACCACTACAGTGGTGTAGTAGCTATATAGCACATCCAGCCACAAGAGGGTGTGCACTGGGTTCTGGGCCATTCTTCTATAAGTTATTTTCTCTTACAATCTTTGTGTACAATGCTTACAATGTGAGACCTTTAGGAATTATTTTAATTCAAATGATAATAACTAAATGCAAATACAAAACAAACTTTAGATTATTGGGCACCACAGCTAATTAATTAGGTGAGTATCTATTCTAACCCATGAAAGAGGTTTCAATAATCTCAAGTGAATTTTTTCCACTATGCTCATTAAAATAAGGAGACAAATATGGTAGAAATGTTTTCCATGAAAGGAAATAGTGCCCTTTTTTTGTATGAGTAGTTGTGATTGACATGTCTTATCCTGAACTTAATCGAGTGCCAATCTTTATGAATGCTAGAAACCATGAAGCGACACATCATTGTTTAGATGTCAGTTAAAAAGTGGCGGGGAGGGGGGGGGCGTTTCTTTTTTTAATCCACTGGTTGTCAATGAATGCTTCAGAAATATGAATACCACTTAGCGTCATGCAGGTCTTGTCATCTTCAAATCATTCCGTATATATTAAGTAAACAAACTCCTCAAATCGCCCATGTTATATAGTTCAGCAGGCATTAGTAGTATTCAATAAATGTGTGTGCTTTGGTCACAAGTCAGAAATATCCCTTCTCAGTCAAGTTCTCTAATTGTAATATAATGGCAGCGGTTTTAAGTGATTTGAATCTGCGGAGGTTGGATTGGAATGGTGGAGCTGATACCTCCTCATCTTGTATTCTAACTATTTGACCCTATTTAAAGAATAGATAATTGTTCCCACCATTTACACCATGTCTCAACTGGTATAATTTGGCTTGGCCAAAATGAATTCAGTGGTGTTAACCAGCTTAGGATGTGGACCATGTCTTTATACTTTAATTGCAGAACAAAGCAGTGAGATTTCAATTCACCATGAAGGTATTATGCATGACATTTTGTAATCCTGCCTATAACTTAACAAATTTCTGTTAAAAATAATTGGGTAAAGGATTATAATAAGGTAGCAGTGATACTCAGTTCTGTGAATCTAATATGGGAAATTGTAGGCTTTACTTACAAAAATAAAATATGAGGTAAGCAATAAGCAGTGGGAGCTGGAGGCATATTTCATTGGCAAATGTACTACAGAATCATTTTTATTATGCAGCAGGAAACTTACAGGTCTTTTAAAATGCAAATTGCTATTCTGATTCCAGAGATAAGAACATGCCAGATACATGGTAGCTGTAGTAATTGTGTGGTGTGTGTATGTATATTTATAGTATGCACGCACACAGCACATGTGCATGCACGCCTATAATGTTTGTGCGTACAGCAATTGTAAAATGAAAGATGATTTACAAGAAAAAGTGTGAGATCATGTGTGTGCGTGCCCTGCCTGCATACACATGCTATTCATTGGGCAGAAGATAACAAAATGCCTTTTTGCTGTTCATTTTTAAGGCATGGTACCAAGGGGATTAATTTAATCATTTGGGTCTATTAAGCAGAAATTAGGCTTTCTTGGATGCTTCCTTGTCTAACTGTGGATGTTGGTTTCTGTTTCAAAGCAGCACGCACAGTCACATTCTAAATAAAGCAGGGACAAATTTTGGCTTTGAGTCACCGGTGATCTTACGGAGACTTAGCACTGTAAGTTCTGGCCTATGGTACTGGAACCTGCCCCCATCCATTGAGAAGGTACCAGCTGCTCTCCTGCACTGAGTTAGATCTCTGTGTGTGCAACAGGCATGCTGCAGCTTCAGATATACTTGCCAGATGCTGGTCCAGTTGTCTGCAGTTAAGTGTGGCTGATTCCTGAGCAGGGGCAAGGAGAAAAGACCTATCACTTTTGTAATTATAATAATGCTAATCAAGTGCAGAAAGACCCGACTTTTTCTGACACTTGAAGTAAGCTAATGCTCCTCTACCTCTGCTTACAGTTCTGCTGAGGTTCTAGCTGCAATTTGTCCTCCAGCCTCCATATCTTGCTGGCTTCCAGCTGCATTATTAAGGAAACAGTACAGACTTAATTACTCTCCTACCTAGTGTTTCTTTTCACAATCTGTAGGCTCATATTTCCCAGTCGTTTTATATAGATAGGGCCTACCAATGATCAGATGTCTCAATGGGAATTTAGATGAACAAAGAACAAGAGGAGCTTTGAGCATGTATCTGCAGCTCTCAAGGGGCACAGTAGTTCATTAATATGTCCAGAAACATATGCTCAAATTATGAGGAATTCAAAGAGATCCATAAGCTGTCAATATTGAATTGTCTTGATTTTACCTGTAATCAGCTTGTGATCCTTAAGGTTTTAAGATATATTCCAACTCCTGATATTGTCATTAAGACTAAGAATAGACCATCAAAAAGCCAAAGGTGGAATCAATCAGACCTTAGCTGGTTTCTCTCCGCTGTGAATAGATCAGGAAGGAACAGAACATACCTTTTGCCATCTGTGGGGATGAGGGCACAAGGATGCCTGCCCTGGCCCATGGCAGTAGGCTGGGGACACTGATGCGTGCCCCCTGGCATGCCAGACACTTGGTAGGCCATGCCTGATCGGGTGCTGGGCACACGCTCCATCCCCAGCTGCCAGCTGTAGGGAGGGGAAGAGACAGCGGAGAATCTCTCCCCAGCTCCACCCCCCACCCCAGAGCTGCCTGTGGCAGCGGGGCGGGGGGTAGAAAGCAGAGGTCCCTGCTCCTGCCCCAACCCTTCTGCCGCCCAGCCAGAACCATTGGAGAGGGGTGTGCAGGTGTTCAGCCAGGGCTTTCTCTGCTCCCTGGAGAAATCCCCCACCTCCCAGAAATTTGGGCCGGGTCAGGAGTGGGGGGCCCTGCTTTCCCCCCCACACACCATCCCTATCCCCCTGCCTCTAACAATGACCAGAGGGTGGAGCTGCAGAATGCAGCCCTGCCGGGCCGGTCAGCAGGGCAGCAGAGAAAGCTCCATGGCACACCCTCCCTCCTTCCCCCATGCTTCTGGCTGGGTGGGAGGGGGCACGGTGGGGGGTACCTCCACTCCCCCCACCCTGTACTGCCCAGAATACAGATGCAAGGCAGGATACTGGGCTGGGGAATGAGGTTTTACTGCCTCACTCTGTGACAGCCCAGGGGCAGGGCAAATGCATCACAGTGCAGGCCAAGGCTAGCCCATCTGCCCCCATGGGTGCAGAGCATCCTGGGATCCTGGGGAACTGTGAGGTGACTGGAGTTGGGAGGGATTATGGTACAGAAGTTCGATAGAGTGATTTAACCCAAATCAGTTAAGTCTGATACTGCATCCATCCAGTTCTATCTTAAACTGGGTTCAGCTATTTTGAAACTGGTTTATCTAGGTGCTAGAACTTCAGTTCTGTTACAGGTTTAGACAAGTTTCCAATCTGTTACACCACCTTATGTGTAACTTCTGTTTCTAGCCTAAATGTCAATGGTGGTTTCACTTTCCATTGTTGTTGTCACATGTCTGAAGATGGATTTCTTCACAGTCAGATTCCACATCAGAAAGGTTTCCACGGTTAGTGACTTCATTATTGTGTGCTATGAGCTGAACTTCAGAAGCAGCTGAAAATATTTTGTTTGTGGGTTTCCAGCAGTGCGCACTTCCAGAATATCTTAGTGGTTCAAGTAGTATTCCCATCCTGGAAATGGTACGTCTACTACTCATGTTCAAAACCCTACTATTCTGCACTGTTTGATACGGCCGATAAAATCAATGTAAACCATGGAGCAGTAAGTGACACAAAAACAAAAAATCACCCTATGAGAAATTTGTCATCTGGATGTGACTTAATTTCTGTTTGCCAAACTGTATTTCTTCTGGTAAATTGCTGAGAAGTAATGTGCGCCAAGGTGGATTTTGTCACTTCTGTAATAGTGTTATTGAAGTTGAATACCTCTAACAAACCAGCCGTAAATAGGAAAACTTAATTTAATGGTCAAAGCAGTTATGACATGTTATACTTCACACAATATTACAAACCTATGACAAAAGACTTCTCAGTTGCTTTGGCTGATATATTTGTAGAACACTGTTCAGTGGACCACGCATCACCTCTTAGGTAGAAATCATTTTCTTTTCTCTCAGGAATGGAGCAGTTTTGGACTTGGAACATTCATGAAACGGTTTTGCAAATTTAATGGATCCTGAATCCTTACTTGGTAATGGAGAGATGTACATTATACAAATGAGTGTCACTTGTGTGCAATGATGTAGTAGACCCACTGACATATTCCTTATCCCATTAGCCTACTCTAATAGCCTGTACATTTCTAAAAACAGTTATCAAAGTAAAATTAATTGGATCATCAAAGGAATCTCCAGGATTCAGGATCTGGGGTTTTCCTAGCACCACTGCAGTACAGTGTGCTGGACAGAAAATTGAGACAAACAAGAAACCAGAATATTGTAAAATGCAACAACAGAAAAGCACAGGGAAGCATTAGTCAATAACTAAACCACCATTTATCAGTTTTTCTAAAGTCCTCTTCAAGTCTCTCCCCCTATATAGGGCAGCATGGAAGGGACCTGATGTGCCCTACAGAAGGGCATCTTAGCCCACTTTTAAGGAAACTGGCAATTTTTAGTGCTCTCTGTCCTTTCAGAGCTTAGTCCTGCCTTCTACACAGGTAGCGCTACCCTTTGAGAGCTGCCTGTGTAAAGATGTCCGTTCTGTGAACACTTTCCATGTTCTTCTATCTGCACCCTATCTGCAAAGGCTTCTTCACCTTTGCAGCCAACCTTAGATAAAATCCCTGGGTAGTGTCTTCACACTTCTGCACATTTGGATGACTCTGAATGAACCCTGGAAAGACCCTGAGAGCCTGTGTTGCTTGATAAAGGCTGTCAAGTGGGAGATGTTGGGTGTGAGCAATGAAGTTGAAGCCAGGACGGAGGCTGAAGTCTCTCTCTAAGTGATGAGCAACACCTGAATGACCTTCTCCTTACAGTCCCTGAAGTGTAAATATGAGTGCTGTACAGGGACACTTGTGTAGCATTACAAGGAACAATTAAATTACCTCTAGGGGAGAACATGTGCACAATTATTAAAGCTCAACATCCAAGTGGGAATACCAGATTCCAGTTCAGAAGATGCTGTGGGACTAAAATGGGAGGGATGGATTTGGACTTAGAAGAGAGTAAGTGCCATATGCCTGATCAAATGAAAAGTATTTCCATGGTACACAGTATGAAAGGATTGCAGCTGTTATTTAAAATAAACCACCAGCCCGGTACATGAATAAAAGGAACAAGTAATACCAATAACTAATATTGCTTCTAAAGCAATTCTGCTAATATTATATCAGGGGTTGTCAACCAGGGGTACATGTACCGCTGGGGATATTTGGGAGGGCCCCAGTGGGTACATGGCAGCGGTGCAGAGAAGCAGGGGCACTTCTGGCTTTGCTCCCAGCACTTCTGGTTTCGCTGCTGCATACACCCCAATCCCCACCCCACTCCTGCTTGGTGACTGGCCAGGGGACTCCCTGCTTCTCGACTGGCTGCTGGGGGTACACCAACCAAAAAAGGTTGAAAACCCCGTATTATATAATGATAAAGTCTGAAACATTGGTCCAGTTTTCTTGTTCAGTACAGATGGGTCATTTTGAATGTGTGGAGCCCTTCTGAGCATTCAGGCCTCTGTCCATATGAAATAAAACACTGGACTGAAGTCATCAACTGGCTTAAATACCATCAAGCCTCCATGGGATGACTCATGTGCTTAAAGTTAAATACGTGCTTAAATACTCTACTGGCACTAGGAGTATGAATTGGAATCATAATTGACTCACACTTCAAGTCCACCCTCTTGGCAGGAAGATCTGCCACAAATGCATTTGTGGGCTCACTGGAGCTGCACAGTAAACTCATAAACTATTGTTTGCTGCAGTGATGGGTCTGTTTTAACTCCCACTTGTTGATTTTAGTGCCTGTTTGTATTTCCAGCTTTAATCTGTTGTTCAAGGATGTAAACAGCAATTGAAAAGATTTCAAAAGAAGTACCATCCACTTTTCTAGGCAGACCGAGGTATTCAGTGATGGATACACGCCTCCACTAATATTGTAAAGCTAGAGTTAATGCTGAAAAGTTGTAGGTGCATTCAAAATCCATAGATACTAATTGGCGTTGAAATCACTCAACACCTCTTAGAAAGGTTCATGACAGAATTATAGAATCTAGTTTATCCTCACAGAATTTTGTGACTGCTTTCTGGAACACCTCTCTTGCAATGGTTATTCATAAGGTATGTTTAATATAATAATCTTCGCCTACAACTAAACCCTAATTGTCTATGTGAATTAATCTGAGTGTTTTTATCTCACAAAATAAGTTTTAAGAAGCTAAATGTTTAAGTAGCTGTTTTTAGCATATCTATATTTTTTCATATGTACAGCCTCACAGAGGGAAAAACGAAAGGGTTTTTATAAAGGAATACTTCAAATCTAATGTTATTATAATTTACTATGGCAACAAAAGCAATATGTTATTTTTTTTTTTTTTAAACCTGAGCTTTATGCAGAAACCATAGCAATATGTTACCAAGCTCATATACAGGAAATAGATACGGTCAAATATCAAACAGCAGATCAACAGTACATTATCTATGAAGGTTGTCCAAAGGTTCCCGACCGAGCTAAAGCATAACTCAATTGCCTTCACATGTTTCTGATAGCTGTTGTCTAGTACAATATCATCTTGCCTGAAGTTTGACAAGAATACATTTTTTCCCTTAAGTATTAGGGCTCAGTAAGTAATCAATGGGTCTAACATGTTATTGTCTACTTTTATGGGTTCTATATACACACAAACTCTGTTGTTAAAAATTCATAGTAGAAAGTGACAAAAATTTAGAATTCCATCTGGGGTTTTTCTGGCTAGAATGATACATACAAAAGGTTTTATTCACCCTGGCCACATCTACATCAGATGCTACTGCACAGTAGCTCATTGCTACCACACATAGCTCATTGCTACTTCTTAGTAGCACTGGAAAAAAAAATGTGCAGTACTGCACAGTAATGCAGTTATGCAAGTATTTAATGACTGTGCAGTAACAACTAAAACTAGTGCCAACTGCACAGTCTGCCACTCGTGTAGATTCCTCCCTGAGTTATGCAGTCAGGGCAGTACAGAATATTGAGCATCTAGTGATGGAAAGTTCACTTGGGAACTTTGTGACAGCACAGTTGGGGGCACTACTATGCTGAGCCACCCACCTCAGTGCCAGGCCAAAAAACCTTACTTCAGGAGTCTTCCACGAGTGCCTACAGCTGGCTGTCCCACTTTCCGAAGAACACCCACAAGCCTGGGCTAATGCTGCCACCACCTGGGCACTGGTCTCTCTGGGCACATAGACCCTGCAAGACTTGGGGGTGCTTTGCCCACTGGTAATATTTCTGGGGGCCTCTTTCAGCCAAAAAGGCTTGCCTTTCCCTTGACCATAGCAATACGGCAAGGCATGCTGTAACCTGATACCTTTACTGATCAGGGGGAGAGAGGAGTAGAGGTAGAACAAGGAAATCAGAATAAACTTTGAGCAAACATAAGCAACCAGAGTCTTATACAATCTTGGAGATAATAATCCCTTTAACACACAATATCTGCCTACACATAAATCCTAACTCCTGGCTAGTTTTCAAGTTTTTACTTACAGGAATTCATCCAGGCTGCAGCCTGGAGTCACTTTGCTTGTGGCTTCTTTAAAATGCCTGCTGGTGGAAGAGAGAGCTCCCCACTCCCCTCAGAAATTTATCTGGCCAGGTCACCTGGTTCACCAGCCTGAGCCAAACAAAAAGCAAGACAGAGGGAGAGAAGTGACCAGCTAGAATGACCCAAGGGAGGGACAGAGAGAGGGGCGTTTCTTCACACACTTCAGGAGACTTAGAACTGGCAAGTGCAACCTGAAGGTGAGAGGTTTTGGCCAATTTGGAGGATGCATCTGGTCCCGTAAAGAATGTAGATTGTCTGACAGTCTAAAATTCTGTTCCCAAAAGACTCATCTCAACTACTGCCTAAATATGGACAGACTGAATCTCTATGAGCACTTCAGGTTTTGACTTTAAAGTTCCCCATGTATCTAGAGTTGCAGATAGGGTGCAAATTATGGGGGAGCTGGTGGGGGGGGGCTGTGCCCCCTCCATAAGAGACAAAAGCCCCCCTGTAAGATTTGAAAATTATAACCTGGGGGATGTCTCCAAATGGATTGCTCCTTCCAATGAACAGGTTCAATTTTTTTGCAGACCCTCCCTCCCCCCCAGAGTCAAAGTGCGATTCAAACACTGGTTGCAGAATTGTTTCAGTCTTGGCAGGCTGAGCAGCTCAGCTCCTCTCTCGCACTGAAGCCCAATGAGCATGCCAAAGCTAATTATTCCTCCTCTTAAGTTTCATGGGGGATGAGATTTAGTAGCACCTACTCTTTACATCTGAGTCCTTTGTTGAATCTAGCCCCATGTGTCTAAGGATGACACATAAATTAATCCATTTTAGGGCAGCATCATGAGCACCGCCTTTTTCTGGGAGGAATACCACTTAGACACCGAAGTTGCTTCTGATCATAACCTTTTAATGATCCTACTTAAGCAATATATTTTGGGGGGTCTGAACCCCATACTGTCCAATCAGCATGTGCCATGTCCATTAGCGATAGGGCCAGCCTGCCTATAGGCTTTCCCAGTTTCTTCTCTACTTCTAATCCCACCTGCCAGGACTTCAACTTAATGTGGAGTTTAAAAAAAATTTGGAGGCTGCCAACAGGACAAAGGATGACCACTTCCAGGTGCCCAGTGCAGTACGGTCTCCTAGATTTATACGCTGCTCTCCACAGGAGAAGTCATGCCTTTCAGGACTACCTATTCAATTTAAGCCTTAAGGGCATTAATTGTTATTCCCCACTCCCCCCATAGTCAAGCCTATGCCTTACCCCAGGCTGAGGTTGTCAAATATCCTGCTTAGGAGGCTTCTTGCCTCACTAATAGCCAATCTATTATAGCCTTTAAACACTTGTTGGGGTTTCAACCATTCCCTGACCTCTGCCCCCTCTCTAGCTGGACTCTTTCTGCCAAAAGGCCACTCTTCCTGGACCTGGCTTAGGAGCTCCAGCCCTACCAGTCTCCAGCATTTCTCTGTCTTCTACCCTGCCCAGGTCAGGGCACTACCCTGTGTTGCACCTCACTGGTGCCTCACCATGACCTCCACACTCCCCCTATAGTCACACTTACAGTCCACCTGGTGAAGTCCAACAAAAATGTAGGCTGCTGCTTATATAAACCCTTTCCAAGGATTCAGTTAATCGGTCAATGCGCACAAAAAGAGAAAAAACAAAACAAAGAAGACTACCCTTTAAGGACTCTCCTCTCACTCATAGCATCGGTGTCACAGGCTGGGCTGTGCCACTGCTGCCAGCATTTCCTCCCAGGCTCTCAGCATCAGAGATGCTTAATTTCCTGGCAGTCTGCAAGACAGAAGCTCCTGTGTGCTCACATGCCTCAAGAGTCCCTGTTCTCCAGCCAGACAGACCTCTCATTTCCTCCCTTTTCTCCTACCTGGCTTCCATTCAGGCTTTTTAAGTGTCTGCGGTCACTTTTGGCCAGCCAGTTGCCTGCCTCTCCCTCCTTTTCACAGACAAGTCTCATCTTTTAACTAACTGATAGCCCTCCTGCCAGCGGCTGTGCTTTCTTTACAGGGGCAGGGTCCTGGCTCGCTGCTGCAGGTCCTTTTCCTCTATATTCCTGGCTCCTACCTCTGTCCCTCTCTCTCTCTCTTCCCATCTCAACTGAGTAATAGGGTTAGGGAGTCCTGTTACACTGTCCTTCTACTGTTTATGATTTAATGGATTCCCTATCTACAAGCTCCACTTACTGTGGAGTGAACAACGCATAGACAAAGCTTGATGTTGCCCTATTAGCCAGGCATTTTAATACCAGAAACCCTGCTTACAGGTGTGTTGCCTCATCAGGTATATTTTTGCAGGTTTGCTAAATAACTATCATTTGTTTGTTTGTATTCAGAATCCGCTTTATTTTATGGGCAAGAATTTCTTAGGGTAATATCTTTTCTTGAACCAACTGTATAGTTGGGATGGAGTTGGGCCAGGTTTCCAATGGAAGACGTTCTTCTTCAGGCCAGTGGCTGGTATTTGAAAGCTTGTCTAACTCTATCTGAGTTATACAGTTGGACAAAGAAAAGGTCTCACCCTACGAAATCCCTGCCTTTTGCAAAATTTCTGGACCATAACAGCTACGACTTCAGTCTTACACTACTTTGATTTTATAGTCAGAGGAAACTTCCAATCAAGGAATAAGAAAGGTGGAGCCTGTCAGAGAAAGCAGTGTGTGAGCGAGATCACCTTCATGTCTCCTTCGTGGCAGATTGCATCTGAATATAAAACGGCTGCTGTCTCTAGAGTGGGCAGAGGGTACTTCTCTCCAACTAAAGGCGTGGAGGGCAGGGGCTGGGGGTGGGAAATTCAAGCCACCTTGTGGTCTTATCTGGCAGTAAGTCTAGGCACCAATCCTGTGATTGAATCTGTATGTAGTCAGTGATTTCTATGCATGTGAACTGACTTAAGGAAAAGGAACTTAGTTGTATGGGGCTGTGGCAATAAAGTGACCTTTGAAAGCCACAGCACATTCTCCTTAGTATTACTGTGCAGAAGCACCATTTGCTGCATACTGCAAAGCTGCAAAGCTGAAAGAGGTTTAAATTCATTAAAGGCAAATAAATATAGAACATTTTCTGAGTCCTCTTTTTTTTTCCTGCTGTTTCTCCAGTTGTTACTCAGAGGTACTGAGATGACAAAGAATGATTTCACTAATGAGTTCCAACCAGTAAATTACATTGCATTGATTTAAATGTTCGGTACATGCCAAGCGGTCAATCTGTTCATTGCATTCCTTCCAGCCCATTTTCAAATTACACTTACTGTTAAATAAATATGAAATGTATGTTTCCTGGACTGGAATTACTATTAAATTATGCGTATAGGCATTAACAATGAAGAGCCTAATGCTTACCTTCAGCAACACAGACACAAGGATGCAGAAGCTAAGTAGTGAATGGGAAGAAGGGAATACAGAGCAGAGGAAGCTTCTCCTGGAGAGTCACTCAGTAGGGTTAGGGGTCTCTGGGTGTGGGGCAAATGGTGGCTCAGCCTAATGTGAGATGGGGTTGTTTCTGGCACTACTACTTCCCACAACACCAGCTGGGTAATGTCTTCTTGAGTAGTGAAGGGGACAGTAGTCTATACATAGAGAAGATAAGCACCTCTCTGTGGACTAATGTTTCCTATCCATATACATGTAAGGAACACACTCCCAGCTCCTTCCTCTGTCCCTCTCTTTCTCTTTTCCCCTCAGCTGAGTAATAGGGTCAGGGTATCCTGTTACATTGTCCTTCTGCTGTTTATGATTTAATGGATTCGCTGTCTACAAACTCCACTCACTGTGGAGTGAACAAAGCATTGACCAAGCTTTATGTTGCCATATTATCAGTACATTTTGATACCAGAAACCCCACTTACAGGTGTGTTGCCTCATCGGGTATATTTTTGCAGGTTTGCTAAAAAAATCTAATTTGTTTGTTTGCATTCAGAATGGTTTTGGAAGCCAACAGATCTGTCAGCAATCAAGTTAGCTAAGATGATGAGAACAGCTTTGTGGCTCATGTTGTCTGAGACAAAATATACCCATTGTGTCAAGCTTACTGTTGACTGAGGAACTTGCATTGGCCAATGGTTAGTCATTGAGAGGACCAAGTTTAGACAAAGCAAAACGTTTTTATTTTGAACAGACAAAGGATAGGTACCTGGCCACTCACTCTGCATGATGGGAGGTTATAACAAGGACTTACACTTTGGTGCGGTTATAAATTGCAAATAGCATTGTAATAGGGAGTGATGAAGGAGTAGTTAAGGTGTCTCACTATGATTCTGAATGTGAGAGTTCAACTTTGCTCTGGACTTATATCAAAGCTGACTCCAGTTGACCCAGCTCTTAGTGAGTACCTGGTCATTTGGGCTGATGCATCAAGGGACACCAACCACATTATTCCTTTGTGTGTTCTGTTGGCTACAGAAACTGGTGTGCCTGAATCATACTAATGACATGAGCCATTTGAGTACTGCAGTAATTATAGCAAAATAGGTTTTCTGTCTAACAGCATACCACTTTAAGAAGAGAAGATTTTTTTTCTTCAAAATCCATCTTCCCGCACCTAAATCAGAATCCCTTTTTTAACCTGAGAAACTTGGAAAAACTAAATTGTTACAGCTAGCTCATTTTAAAACATACCAATTAACTGCTTCTCTGAACTCTGAAAATAATAGTAGCTGGATTCTGAGGAGATGAAAGTATTCCTTGATAAGTTTGTCCATTTTATTCTACTACCACATAGAAAGATGTTACTTCTTATCACTTTATCCATGCAATGTTTATCCACAGATGTTGCACCAAACAATGGATGTGAGAGAAGGTGCCTGTTGCTATAACATTTTGTCCTCTAGGTAAAGTGTAGAGAAGAATATTCAGTGTAATTTATTCAAAATAAAACACTTGTAACATCTCTTACATGCTCCAACTAATCCACTGTAGCAACTAGAGATCTGTCCTGTGAAAATACAAAATATGAAAGAGGTCTAAAGTGTCATTTACAAAACTTTGTGTAAGATGGGACAAGGCCATCTCCTTCTCGCATCTGCCAACAAGGACAGTTTTGTGCAGTCAGAAAATATTTAATTGTAGGTGGAGAAAAAATATAATTTTCCTGACTCTATGCAGAAATGGTATGCTTTTACCTGAATAAATAAAATTAGTCTATTGCATCATTCACAAAGGAAGGAAATATTCTAAGTGATACTAGACAATGTGATATTTCTTTGGCAGAATGGACGGTTCCATGTTTGTGACAAAAGCTTTACCAGGTTAATGATAAGCATGCTTCTGGATGGCTATATTATAGCTACAGTTGAATTTCTTAGAAAGAAATAAGATATTATAGTGCATTCCCAGTATTTCCCCGAATAATTGCAATGATAGTTTTCAGACAAACATCTGGAAGAAATTTTAAAAGTTTTTGAATATACAGTTTCAGGAAATTTATTTCAGAAACATCTCTGAGTCAGGTGTGAGAGAATTAGCTAGTAATTTGGAAGGAGAGTAATGTTGCTGGAAGACTTCCTACCTTGCATAATGTGTGCCCTTAGGTTTCATAATACTTGTGGCAGTTTGATGGAACAGGCCAGTTCTGTGTATGATTTGTCGAATTTACTGAAAAGGGTAATAGTCGAATGTACACGTAATTAAACATATTGGCTATGTGCCTACCAGGAGAATTGCTGCTCTCCCAGTAGAAACTATGAGGGTATAAGCATTCATTCAGCTTCTCCCAGGGTAAACATAGCCCTTCCAGGAGAAAGATCTTTCAGATGTCAGCCTGGAACATATCCCCTGGGAGAAATTCTCTTGTGAGACTGAACGCCAGTTCTGAAGAGGAGTGTAGAAGTGGGGTAATGCTCCCTTGCACTTCCCCAGACCAGGGACTGTCTAGTCACAGCAATGGTCAGAGGGTATTGTCCTGCTGCTGAACATCCCC
The DNA here is from genome assembly GCF_001723895.1 of Crocodylus porosus. Classification (NCBI taxonomy): domain Eukaryota; kingdom Metazoa; phylum Chordata; order Crocodylia; family Crocodylidae; genus Crocodylus; species Crocodylus porosus. The sequence goes on from NW_017728917.1 coordinate 2,246,339, forward strand.
CCCACCCCAGACCATGGTGGGGTGGGGTGAAACAGGGGGCAAGTGCCCCTTTCAGCTCCCCAGGCTGGGGTCCCCAGTCTGAGGAGCTGGAGCAGGGGTTTCTATGCATCTCTCTCCATCCTGCTCCCAGCCACAATGTTAGAGAATCTTTCTTCAGATTTAGAGTTTACTTATCTTTTGCTCTGCTCTTCAGGGAGTACCTTGGCGACATTGGGACAATTAAGTGAATCCAAGGGTCTAATCCTCTTATGCTAGGTAATCTTAAATCATGACAGAGCGCACCACCAAATGACCTTTGCCTTTACCAGATCAGTCTAGGCTGACTACAGATCAAAAGTTTCTCCAGTTTTATAAAGAGCAGGATATGTGGGATTCATGCAAAAATGGATTTTCATGTCAACCTTCCAGCTGAGGTAATGGACATGAGAGCTGCAATCAGCAAAACTAATCTTTATGTAAAAAAAATTCTAATCAACATATTCTGTCCGTGCATCCTTTTTCCTTATAGCAATACTTCAGTGTTCTCAGAACTTTTAAAAATATCCTGGGCTTTTAACTAACAAAGAATTGGGAAAGTAACATTGGTAAATTAATGACTTCCTGCAATATCTTTTGCCCTAAAAACACAACCTGTTTTTAAATTTCTTCCCCCAAAAATCCAACTTTCCAACTCTATTCTTGCCCAAAGTTCATCACAAGGTGGGACTGGGGGTGGGTGGGTGAGTAGTGAATTATTCAATGGAGTAAACATAGTTTGGGAACCAAAAACTCATTTAATTCCAGTTTTGAAACTGATTTACACGGTGTAGGTGACCAACCCATTTGACTAGCCCCTCATTTCTAGAATTCAGCAGGTAACTTTAGTGTAATGTAGGTCAAATCTTCCAGTCCTCACTCCCTCCTTTACTTTAGTGGAAGACATACCTAGGTACAAACTTTAGAAGGACTTTTGCTTCAGTTCAGTAAGATACCTCAGTCTGTGGAAAACTCATCCAGTTTATTTACATGAGATCCAACATTATGTCTGGAGTCACTTAAAGTTAGACATAATTTTAGCAGCCCATAGGAGTTAGTTATATGGATGAAAGTCACACTTAAATAAACTTCTTTTTCACTATCTTTATACTCCTCACTCTGAAAGCCTCTCTAAAACCTCCATCTCCTTTTAAAAAGGAGATTTGTAGTTTAAAAACAAAAGCGGTGTAGTTTTCACAGCAGGAACAAATTTTTCCACCTTTTTTCGTTTTTTCATCCTCAAGCAGGACAAAATCTGAAATCACTTCAGAAACCTACCCAACATACAAATGAAGTTATAATTGCAATAAGAGCCTTTAGGACTTAGATTATTGTGCAATAACTCATGCTCAGGTGTTGTGACTAATAAAACTCATTTGCTTGAATAATTGTCCAATATTTCATATTCTTGTATATCTTATTAGTGAATTGAAATATTATTCGTGTGGCAAATTATTCCTTGCAAATGTTGGTAGTTTGTCAACACTTTATTTTAAATGATGTAGTATCAAAAAGGAATCAAATGTGGCTATCTAGGGTAATGGGAGTTTACTTTCTCCTTGAAGGTATATACAGCCTGCAATTTAGTAAATATATTAGTTACACCACAAAGGAAAAATAAGCATTTTCAGCTGTACTCTACATTCCTTTTAATTTTTTCTTTCCTTTAGCTCCATTAAAGTTAATTCTTTCAGAGGGCACCATAGATTTAGAACTGGTCTGCTAGTATCAGCATTACTATGACTTGCATGGACTTAACAGAAGTACAACACTCTGAGGAGCTCTATTAGTGCAATAACAGGCATATAGGCAGGTTACCTTAATAGGACCATAGCAGGTATTGATTTGCATAGAAATTTAGCTCAAGGCTTGAATCCTGGCCTTATTGAATTCAATGGGAGTTTCATTATTGGCATTAATGGACCCAGTGGGTTTCAGACCAAACATTTTCTAGGGATCAGATTCTAAATCCAGATGCTCCAGGTGGATTTATGGCTTGTACTGATTTTAATGGGAATTTCTTCATGCTTTCTCACAGTCTTTCATCTCTTTTTCAGCCTTCATGGTATGCTTTCTACCGTGTTTTATGCTTGGCAAGGAAAATTTCACATTTTGCATTCATGCCTCCATCATATGCTTAAAATCTCTTCTGCAGGTCAATTGCTTCAAAGAATCTTCACCTGAGCTACACTCTTACTTCCATCAATTGTTATTTTATGACTTCTTTTTTTTTTCTTCTCTATCTCAGGCTCTGATCCTCCAATCAGATTTGTGCAAGTGGATGGTAGCTCCAGACAGAGCCCTATATTAGGCGTTTGGATCTACCTACATGGGGCCAGTCACAGGATTGTGACCTGTGTCGCAGGACACTAGGGTGTCCTGCTCCTCTAGAAACCTGAAACTACTAGGGGAAGAGCCCTAGCAGTGAGTTGGAAGCCCCAGCTGTTGGTTACTAGGGGAGCCAGAACGAGCTAGTGGCCCACAGCTGACCAGAAAAGGCAGGGCCTGGCTCCTATATAAACCCCAGGGCCGAGGCCAGGAAGACAGTTCCCTTTCAGCGGCCAAGGGGGAAGGACCTCTCCCAGAGCAATCAAAGGGGAGAGGCCTGACTGCAGGTACTCACAGCCTGGTGAGGGACGGAGTACCCCTGGGGTGGCTTGAATGATGTCATAGCCGGGCAGCTTGAATTTATGTTATAGCCCAGGGGCTTGTGTTTTGTTTGCTGTTTAAGGTGAGGCTATTAGGAGAAAGAGGCTTCATAGGGGACCCACGGCAACGTGGGGACCCCAGTGCCAGAGGGGGCGCACTGACCCCAGCGCCAGAAGGAGCGCAGAGTGAGACAGGGCCACGGAGGGCCTGAGGAGGACCAGGGGGCCAAATTGTAACAAGGCCCAGACTGAACAATGTCAGTTCCATCTGTGAGGCTTTGGGCATGGTAAAGGGACTGTTGGAGCCATGCATAGCCTATAAGGCTAGGCTGCCCCAAAACACCCATTGCAGAATGGGACCCACAAGAGGTCCAGAAGCCCACGGGATCAGAGAGTACAGCAAAACCATGTCCAAGATGATGCAAAGGTAGCCTCCCTATTATATATTTACCAGCAAAGACATGGCGGGTAAGAATCGAGGGTGCCCATTGGGCCAACTTGGCATGGTAATGGGGCCTTGGGGAGATCACAACCATCCTGCAGGACCTCATGCCATGACACCTGTTAGACTCAACAGAGAAACTTCCATAGACTTAAATGGGCTTTCTTGTAAAACCATCTGTTCCTAAAGCCATGTACTTTTATGGTGTTGTATATAGCCTGTGTGAACAAGACATGAGAGTGATTTGGCCTTATGATTTTGTATTTTGTCTCATATACAAAATGTGGTGGAGATCAAGAAAGTACAGCTGAAAACAGCATAAGCCACTTAAGAAGTCGCTGAGTAAGGTGGCCAGCCCTTTAAATTTTACAGATGCCACTAGCTATTTGCCAAATCCCCCTGGTTTAAATATTAAAGCCACCAATTAAGCAAATGTGAGAGTGCCAGCTAATTCTTGGGATGAGTTGGTTTGCAGCTGTTTGAATCTCATTAAGCTTTGTTCCTTTCTAAATCAGAACACTTTGCCTCTACCTGAGATTGACAGACCTTTTCATTGTATAACAACTCTGGACCTAGGCCCACCAAGAACAAGAAGACTCCTGCAGTGGAAGAGGGAGGCCACTAACTGTACAGCAATTAATTCTGTGGGACAAATCAAGAGAAGACAGAAACAGGAATGCAAGTTATAGGTTAATGACTAGAGTGTCAGAGGACACCAAACAGAGAAAACTGGCTAGTGCCTGCTGTCCCTTGAACGTATGTAAACCACCTAGTGAAAGTCTGCTTGGAGACATGCACCAACAGGACTTCACTGCTTTCAGGGATGCTAATAGCACAGGACTGACTGTATTCGAGATGGGCTAGCATTACCACTTTCACCCTGCCTGTCGGGTATATTTCTGATTGTCAGACAAGCCTACCTTGCCTTGACTTTACTTCTTATATAAGCCAGTGTAGCCCTGAACACTTTGTGATATGTCTGTGATTCCCCTTGTCAAACGAACCATAGTGTCTCAAATAAATTAAGCACTTTCCATATGTTGTTTAATGTGTTCAGTGTAAACTATTTTCCATACTTTCCATCTTATTCTCTATTCCTTAGTGTTTGTTAATGAGATACACTAGTACAGACTGCCTCAAGAAGAAATGAATATCCTATGCTGGCACTAATTAATTAATGGCAAAGTGTAGCTGCATGGAGAATTTGTGGAGTTCTCTGTCTGACAAGCAGCTATTTGGATTAGACACAAAATGTACCCACTGGGATGTGAATAATACTGAAGAGGGCCATTTTTCAGTCCCATCTGAGAGATGAAACATGTACAAAGATGACCAAGGGAAGTTTTATGGCTGCAGCATGATGTGTCTAAGAAGGCTTCGTAAGCAGGGGGGAGGATTGTGGATAGATAAGGGGATGGGCAGCCCAGCATAATTCTATTGGCATAAAAGGGCTACAATAGCTCTAGCCAACTGGTTTTCCCTCTGAGACTCCTCAGATGGCACAGAACTGTCCTTGCCACTCTGTGCCTATCTTTTCTTGGGATTTCTGGTATAGGTAGCATGGCCGGTGGAAAGAAAGTGTCTCTACCTCTATGATCCCAGCTTCTAGAGTGTCCTCGTGGTGCCATAGGCAACTAGGCATGTTAGGTTGGTCTAAAAACTGTAGACAAGACTGTCCCTACTGTCAATCCCCAAATCTGAGAGCTGTAAATATCACGTTAAGGTATATCCTCCCTCAGGCCTCTGCTAACTGTTGCTCACCCAGCCCAAAGAGATGGCTGTGCAGCTTTCTGTTCATTTATATTTTATCATATTGCACCATTGTAAATTAGAAGCAATTGCCCAATGTCTGTTGCTACACCAGAGTAAAACCAGTATTAGATCAAAATCAGGCCTTTGCCTACATCAAGCAGTAGAAACTTTCCATTTCTGATGATCAATCTTTCCATTAAAACTGGAAAAATACAAGTCGCCATACTATTTGTGGCATTCCATATTCTAAATCAAGGTTTTACTTCAAATTCAGGATCAGGTATATGACAAGCATCAATGTTTATGTCATGCTTTCTGCTTTTGGTTGTCTGATATTAAAATGACATGTTCCATATTCCCTGGGCTGAACTGTGATACTTATTTCTTGGGAACATTAACTCTCAAGAATTCCACAATGAGAAAATACTATTATTGCTAGCGCTTAAAACCAATATTTTTTTTCCTATGCGACTTCAGAAGCATACTACCCCAATGTTATCGGTAATGATGAAGGCTTGACATGTGTAATTGGACTTTTAATCTGTTTAAACTCTATGGACTTCATCCCATCTGTGTAGTGTACAAACATTCTAATGTTTAGTCAAACCCATGAATTAACCCTCCTCTCACTTCTGCTCTCTTGCTGTCATTTAATCATTTTCCATCTTTTTTAAAAGACAGTTTCTTTTCCTGACCTCTTGCCTCTTATTTTCTGTTAGAGAAAGATATGATGGGCAGCCTGGCTTCTTACAAGCTTTGTTTTGCTGGGATATGAACATAAAGGTCTTTCTGTCACGATCTTGTAATCAACAGAGTCTACAGGCATGTAAACTCTAGGGGTCATTTTGCTTCCACTTCATTACATGGCATTTCACTGAAATGAACAGGTTCAGCTCTCTAGCAGAGAGCAGTGCATTTTGTTAACTTTCAGGTACAACCTTTTCTTAGACTATAAAAGAGAAGTATGAGGTAAAATATCATTGCAGTTTCATTTTGTTTTTGAAGGTTTCTTAACCATCAGGAACTGTGTCTGTAATGTAAAAAAAAAAAAATCTATTTATACCTGTCTTGCTGGAGTGTTTTTGTTCCCCGTCTGTGTGCTGATTATTCAAAGATTCAGAGAATGCAGCAGGTGTCAAGTAGTTTCTGTGTGGGAAATCTTAGCCCCATTGAAGTCAACTGGAGTTTTCAATATTTAGTTCAATAATGGCATGATTTCATCTTACTTATTCTAATGGTACAGGTGGGTGGATGACAATAAGATGGGATTCAATACTGACAAGTGCAAGGTGCTGC
>NW_017728917.1:2253116-2261573 GCF_001723895.1 Crocodylus porosus
GTTGGACTTGATGATCTGCTCAGGTCCCTTCTGACCCTACCAACTATGAAACTAGGTCTCTGCACCACCCTCTTCTTCACCTTCTCATCCCTAGTGAAAAGTTTTGTCAGGACAGGACAGAGGAGCTAGGAAGTGTTGTGCTTCAATTATTCCCCTAGACCACTATTATAAGTTAGGGCTAGCCATAAGCTTCTGTAACAAACACAAGAGCTCAGGGAAGTATAAATCCAACCTGAGAATCAGAGAGTTATATCTATCTTTTCAACAGCCCTTTTCTCTTACATGCCATAATAAAGCTCAGTGCAGTGGAGAAATTGGGTCATTTCATTATCAAATAATGCTGTATGCTTGATTATAATGACACATAGTATACTTAAAATCTATGGGCATATCTGATCATCAGTAATCTTCTGTTATTAAGTTGCTCAGAGACATAAGAGTAACAGTGTGTTTAGTTCCTTCCATATATAAGCCCAATTATTAAACCATTTTTGCCCAAGTACAATTCTTGTCAAACTTAAATTTAAATGGGAACAAATATTTCAGGAAGAAATACAAAACAGCCAATGAGGGTGAATGATTGCTTCTCATCATCTTGCTAGGAAAATCAGATTAAAGATTTGTCTGTTTCAAATTCTGCATAAATTCCTTGGACATCATCCAGGCTTTTTCTGATGAGGGCTGTTGAATGGCAGTAAGTAATGAACTCTGAGGGAGGAAAAGGAAGGAATTGTAATTGACACTTTATGGCTAAGTACAGGCAGTCAAAAAGCCCAATGGTGAATTGATTCAGTCTTTGCAAGTTAGTTTAAACTGCAGAGATTGAACCAATAAGTAAATAACAGACATTCACTTTTGATTCAGAAAATGTAGCCATATGCCTGCAGTGGCTCAAGCCAAAAGCCAGAGGGTGCTAAAGCCTGGTTTCTGGCATGTAGCTAGCATGGCCTGTGTGTTTGCTTTCTCTTAGAGGTACGCCAATACATCGCTTCAATATTGGATTGGCACTGATATAAAGAAAATTGACTATATTGGCCACATCAGGCTGATTTCTGATAATTTGGTTGATTAGTGCCTGTGCCTGTGCAGAACCACAGTGCAGCATGCAGGCAGTGAGGAGCACAGCCCAGCACCATGGAGAGCTGTGAGCAGCTGGTAAGTCTGTTATGGTGGATGGGGAATCGGGAGGGAAAGGGTGTGGGGGAGCAGATCAACACCCCATTGTAAGGGAGGGAGTGCGTCTGGGACTGGGATAGGCACTGACCAGCTGGGGTGGGGCAGAGCACGGGGAGGAACTCCCACACCTGCGCACACCCTGGGAGGGCATGGGGGGGGGCGAGTCCCACCAGATCTGCATGGGGTGGGGTGGGGTGGGCTGTAGCTGCAGGCTGGTGTTGGGGACCACACCAGGCTCTTTCCAGTGCGGGGGAGGCAGGGCCACACTGTGCTTGGATTGGGTGGCAGCAGTACTTGGAAGAGGGTACGGGGTGGGCTGCAGCCACCCTAAATTTTTCTGTAGCCCCCCTCCCACTGCCACCCACCCCGAGCATAGCACAGCCCAGCCCCACTGCTACTGGAAGAGCCCAGTATGTTCCCTGGCTGCAGCCTGCCTCCACACAAATCCAGGGGCACCCCCCCATGCCCTCCTGGGCTGCCTGAACCAGCAGAAGCCACTCCCCCTCCTCATGCCCCCCCAGATGAGCTGCAGCTTCATCCCGTGCCCCACCCCACCCCAGCTGGGCAGCATCTACACCAGCCCCAGCCCGACTCCTTCCCTCCCCATGGGGGTGTTGATCTGCCCCTCACCGTGCCCCTTCCCTCCCCCCTCTATTTCCACCACAACAGACTTACCAGCTGCACGCAGCTATATCAGAAATTAGATTGGTATTGACTGATATGCTTCCTTAAAAATTGGCTATCATCCCCCAAAATCTCTATTGGTGCACTCCTACTTCCTCTTCCTGCTGCCTCTGATTTGCAATTCAAAATCATAGAATCATAGAAATTTAGGTTTGGAAGGGACCTCAGAAGGTCTAGCTCTCATTCTCTTTCAAACTCCCCTTTAGGTAGTTGCAGGCTGTTATTAATTCCCCTCTCAGTCTTTTCTTCTCTAGACTAAATAAGCCCAGTTCCCTCAGTCTTTCCTTGCAAGTCATGTTCCTCAGCCCCCTCACCATTTGTGTTGCCCTCTATTGGACTCTCTCCAATTTGTCCACATCCTTTCTGTAGTGGGGGGGCCCAAAACTGCACACCCTACTCCAGATGTGGTCTCACGAAGCACTGAATAGAGGGCAATAAACACTTCCCTTGACAAACTGGCAACACACCTACCAATGCAGCTTGGTATGCCATTAGCTTTCTTGGCAACAAGGGCACTGTTGGCTCATATTCAGCTTATTGTCCACTGTAACCCCCAGGTCCTTTTCTTTCTGGTCCCCAGCCTGTCCTGATGCATGGGATTGTTCCATCCTAAGTGCAGGACTTTGCCCTTGTCCTTGCTGAACCTCGTGAGATTTCTTTCAGTCCAAACCTCCAATTTGCCCAGGCCACTCTGAATCCTAGCCCTACCTTCCAATATATCTACTACTCCACCCAGCTTGGTGTCATCTGCAAACTTGCTGAGGGTGTACTCCATTCCAGGTTGATGACATTGAACAAAACCAGTCCCAGAACCAACCCCTGGGGCACTCCACTTGATACCATCTGCCAACTAGACATCGAGCCATTGATTACTACTCTCTGAGCCCGATGCTTCAGCCAGTTGTCTATCCATCTTATAGTCCGTTCATCCATTCATCCAGCCCATACTAACTTAGCTTGCCTGTGAGAATGCTCTGGGAGACCATATCAAAAGCCTTGGTAAAATCAGGGTACGTCACATCCACCAGTCTCCCTGCATCCGCAGAGCCAGTTACCTTGTCATAGAAGGCAATCAGTTTGGTCAGGCATGACTTGCCCCTGGTGAATCCATGCTGACTGTTCCTAATCACCTTTTTCTCCTCCAAATGCTTATAAATTGATTCCTTGGAGGACTCTGCAGAGTTGTTCATCACTTCCTCTTCCTGTTTCCACGTGCTTCTGTGATTTGTAGTCTACAGTCACAGCCAGCACTAAGTAAGCAGTGGAGGGCAGCTCCATACTCAAGGGAAGGAAAGTTCAGCGCCCCTTCTCCAACACCAGACTCCAGCAGGGGTAGTAAGCCAGCCCTCACTGTTCCAGCTAGAGAGCAGAGCAGTGGGGCCAGCCCCGCTCTCTGAAGCAGACAGTACAGCCTAGCCCAGGGGTGGAAAATGCTGGGATGCTAGGGGACTCTGATTTAACTTGAACTAGAAGAGGTCTGCAACAGAAGTTTCACAAACTGGTTGGACTTAAATCAGTTAAGTGTGATACTACATTCAACTAGGTTTATTTTTAACCAGTTTCAGCCACTTTGATTTATGTGCACTGAACTTCTGTTCTGTTCCAGGTTTAAACCAGTTTCTGATCACTTAAACCCGCGTATGTGCAACTTTTATGTCGCTAGCCTATGCGCTTGTAATAAACCTACTAACCTTTGTGAACAAATAATTAATTGAGGCCCACATAACTGGAGAAGTCTTAGCCCAACCATTTCAAACTTAGATTGCCCAAAGTTAGATAATTGTTACATTATTAACTACCTCAGTATGCATTTAGATAATATGCTGTGGATACTCAGTTGAAAAAACTGGGGTAAGATTTTATTCTGGCCACTGCATTTGTGCTGCTACAAAAATTACAGTCCCAAAAGAGGGAGACTAAGATAGCTCAAATGCACATTTGTGCGCTCCAAATTCTGAACTATTGTAGACAGCTATGCTGCTTTCATTATAGCTGAGGTGACCTTTGGGAGCTGTTCATGGGTGGACTACATGTTCTGGGGTGCACTGTGGTCTTCTCTCTTGCTGAATCATCCCAGGGTATTATGGGATTTCAGTGACCACAGAGTATCATTGAAGATGCTTTCAAACAGATAACTGATCTAAGGGTGGAAATTTGACTTTCATCCTCTATTGAGGTCTTCAAACTAAGCAAGGAAAAACACCAACCAGAAGCCTCACACTTACCAAAATGAAACACCATCATGCGCACTCAATCTTCTGTGTGAAAAAGGAGAGAATGAACTAGGTGTGACAACATTGCCATCTGTGAAGGAGGTTCAGATAACCTGTTGGTGCTAGTGCAAGACCCTATATTGAATAGATTATAACAGCATTTCCAAGATGGGGGATATGGGTCTATGTCAGTAGAACAACATTCCTCAGTTAATATTAGACCACAGGAAGCAGCACTGTAACTCAGCTAAAAAAGATCCTTATGAAGACCTCTTCTGGTAGAAATTGGCACAGCTGCATTACCATACTGATGTTTTTCCTGATTTACACTACTGGAGGATTTGGACTACAGTGTTTTGTCTGTTCCAGATGCAGACCTGTCACTTCAAAGATGGCCCACCTGACCAAAACATAACTGAGTGTATTAGTGGAGAAAATAGAGAATTCCTTTTACTCTGAAAAATGTTACGCTGCTTCCTTATTATCCTGACATGCCATCCGTCTACACTTTGGATAAGTTTGCTTTGTTTGATTGGCATCTTTTTTATCTTCTTTTACTTGTTCTCTCTCATCACCAACCTGAAGAGACCATGGAGAGAGAGGTTTTGGTCAATACCACTGTCCCATCAAACATAAGCGTAGACTTGAAAAGAGAGAGGAGACCCCCAACATTTTCTGAATGGAGTCAATGTGTTGCATTTTGGTAGCTGCACTCTTCAAGCACTTCAGTTCTGACATACTTACCCAAAGCGCAATATAACTGAGCTAAATATACATGTTTAACTACAGATGTATACTTAACACTGCTTCCCATGGTAACCAGAGTTTCTGGTTGTAATTTCCTTCCCCTTTGTTAAAAATGACAATATCTAGTATCTGTTCTATGATAAGAGACATCTGTATGGAGAATGTGGGGATGAGCGTTTCTTTCAATTCATTTTTAACGACTCCCTATATGAATAATGCAGCTTGGGATTTAAAGATCAGAAAAGAAGACTTTGAAGTTTATAAAGAAAATCTGTAATGCTGCCATGAAGTAGCGTCTTTATATGTTGCTTGTGACGCATTTCCAGTTCTTGAGACATTTTTGTTTGATTAATCGGGGGTACATTTTAAATGAGAATGAGCAGCTAAATAGCTTGCTTTTATAGTAAAACTCTGGGACTGGGATGCAAACATCACTATATTTATATATAGTGAAAAAAGAGAAATGCATATACTGGAAAGGGAGAAATATATATAGGAGAAATGTCTGGCAATATGAGGCAAAATATACCCTCGATCAGTTTAAAAGATTGTACAGAATAAAGGGTTCATATGGAAACTTAGGGCTGTATCTTGACCTGCTTTAACTCCATTAAGGTAAGAGGAGTCATGTCTGTTTACACCTGCTGAAGATGATATTTTTACCTTGCCCCCACCCCCCACTGAAGCATTGCCATGGCTAATTCTATGCACTTCAAAGTAGGTTACAATTCAAACACAGAAAAAACAATGCTAATGAATCATTGTGGCAGAGACTTGTTTTGACTGTTGTGTAATCCTTTAATAACCTACTTGTGATTTTGCAGTTTGAAAAGGAATTCGGTAAAGTAGTTCTCTTGTTTTTCCTCAAGATTGCATTTCAGATTTAGATGGAAGGGGGAGAGCAGGCGAGGAAGCACTGAACCCAGAACAGTTCCAGGCTTTCCAATGAAAAGTTTAGTTCTGCATTTTCCTGTACAGCTGTCCCATAGGTGTATAACAAAACTGAATCACTTTTTGTATGTTGTGTTAAGTTCAGGGGAATAATCACGACCCTATTGTGAAATCAATAAAAACACTCCCATGAACCCGAGTGGGAACCTGGATGCTTTCTTGGCTTTGATACAAGCTATGCAAGCTGAGTCCATGTCTACTTGAGATGATGCTACCTAGCAAAAAGCTGGAAAATTCATTCCAGTTGTTAGCATAAATCCAGTCCTTTGCATAAAGCAGCTGGTGCTAAAAGGCAGATTTTCTGCAAGAAGCTCCGTCTCCAGTTCTGCACACATCTGGTTCAATTTCAATACATAACCATCTTGTTATTAAAAGACACATTTTCAGCTAGGCTTTTGTTTAGTTTGAAGCACCATGCACAAAAATTTCTGCATGCATTTACTTAAATGCAAAAATAATTCAAGCCTGCTATAAAAATGCCTGTCACCTGTATTTTCACTTTAAACAGAAAGCATGCAAAGGTTTGAATTTGAACTTGCAAAACTCAGTGGGTACATATTCTCCTCACTGGATGTCCACAGGTATCAAACTAATAAAATGCATGGACACAGGTGGTTAGGCTTTCCTTAGTAGCCAACACTGCTTGCACCTGCCAAGGGCAGGCATAAAAATGCTTGCATGCAATATAAAAGCTGGACTATTAAAACAATAGGCGTAATTGCCCAGAAAATTATCTGTTATATAATTGATCTCACAATTGATCTCACAATGCACCATTGTCGTTCTCCTTTGGGTTGGGTTGGGGGGAACATTATAATTAGAGAGATTATCATTTCTGTTCTTATTTGTCTCTAGATTCAAGAGTACAAATTGGATGGACTAGAAAATAGCTCATTTTCTCTGCTTTAAAAAAAAAAAAAAAAAAATCCCTATAAAAAATCTGATTTTTGGAGAGCTTGTAATTTTCAACTGTATCCACTGTAATCAGTATCTTGCAACCAGAAAGCTATTTAAACCGATTACTTCCTTTGATATGACATTTTTTTTCTGACTGATACAGTTTAACCAGCAAAGAAGCTTTATGCAAGAAAAAATTATAGATCATGTCCTTTACTGATGTAAATCAATATACCTCGAGTGACTTCACTGGAGCTATGTTGATTTAGATGAGGTGAAGATCTGAAAGATCTATATATAAAGCAGAGCTTTAGAGCAGTCCTTTTATTAATGGGCTTTCTATGTCAGTAGCACAAAGGTTCATTTCATTTTTTCTTCGCTTTTCATGTTTGAGGTCTTTAGTATCCTTTGTCTCCACCTAAGTATGTAATGAATTTACAAGTAAAGAATATATATTATATATTATTGGAGGGGCACCATGATTTAGATTTTTAATTAAACTCCACTTACCTGTAATTAATGGCACTTCCCCCATCTCTTGAGTCGTGTCTAAAGTAACAATGGACTTTGTAGCTTAGATCTATAAAGATGCATTATGCTAATATTTTACATTGTATGTTTACTAATGTACATGTTAAATAAGGAGCAAAATGACTGAGCCCCCAATTTTCAGGTTTAGTGCTACAAAGAGCAGAACTTCCATTGGCATCGAAGGCTTTGCATACTGAGTAATGCACACACATAGATGCTTTACATTTCTTTGGTTAATACCATTCATGATGTAAAATATTCCCTTTGGTGTCCAAGAAGCTTCTGTAGATTCTTTACATTGAAGTTGGAAATAGAAACCATGCTCACTCTCAAAGTCTGAAACAATTCTTTTAAAGTCTTTTCATCTCCTCACTTAGTAAAAAACCAGAGTACATCACACTTAAAGGGCTTTATTCTCATTTTACTTACCCTGGCTATGTACCAGTATAACTCCACTGGTAGTGATACAGTTACTCTTGATTTACACTATGTAAATGTAAATTAAGGTCAGATGCTGGCATTAAAGCTGCATAACCAGCCTATTCACTTCACAGAGCAATGAGTAACAGGAATAAAAGTAGAGATACATTTTACCCACAATTGTGGGACAGTGCAAGAAGTGAACGTCACAAGATTCAGGTCTTTAAACTACAGCACAAAAAGCTCAGATCCTTCAGGCTGTTGTGGTTGAGCAAACCCATGCTCTCACACAGAGCAGCTTTGATTTTATTCAGATAGTGAATGAAATCCTGGGCTCGCTGAAGTCATTGGTAGTTTTATCATTCAACATCTGCACCGAGGTGCACTCTAAGTTTATAGAGGAATTCTAATCCTTATATCTCTCTTTCCTGTACTTATCTAAAATAGTTCCTTTGGTCAGCTAAAAAAATAAATTGCTTGTGTATGTTTTCATTTGCCCATCTCTTGCCTTGTGATTCTGGTTGAAATTCTTTCAAAGTTAAACAAGTATGATGACAGCATAAAATAAAATAAATGCCAGGCTGATTCAAGAGGCTTGCTAGTGACTCAATGATGAGCTCTGATTTTATAAGAACTTCAGGCATGGTTTTCTGATTTCTTTGTTAAAACAGGAGCAATTTAGTGTGTTTGAATGGCTTTTGCTTTAAGATTTTGAATTCACTTGGACCCAGCTGATCCAAATTCTACTACCCACCTCACTGTGAGTAGCACATTTCTATAGGAAAAGAAGCCATGCTGTTGATGCCCATGGGGCTGCTTAGTTGCAGAATTGGGCCCA
>NW_017728917.1:2261948-2265855 GCF_001723895.1 Crocodylus porosus
GAGGTGGTTCAAGCACCTACATTGAACACCTTCAAGAGCAAATTGGATGCTTATCTTGCTGGGATCCTATGACCCTAGCTGACTTCCTGCCCTTTGGGCAGGGGGCTGGACTCGATCTTCCGAGGTCCCTTCCAGCCCTAATGTCTATGAAATCTATGACTAGCAAACTGCTGGTAGCCTTCTGTTGCATATATGGATAAGGGTTCTCAGGGTGAGGCATTTGTGTTTGTGGGACTTGATTCAAAGTCTATTGACATCCATGGGAGTCTTTTTCCTGATGTCAGTGTGTTTGGATCAAGCCTTTCATGCCAAAGACATCCCATGAACACTTGAGACATGAAACTGTTGAGTTTCTGATAACTCTAGGAAACGTATCAAAGTCCCACAGACGGACCAAGCTAATTACCATTTATAATGCTACAACATCTAGCAGCAAGTTAGGTCAATCCTAAAATATCAGCAAAAACAAAAATGTTCCGGTTGAGCTTTTAAGAGATGCCTAAGGGGTCCAAATGTCTAATTCTCCCAAAATGTACCAAGATGAGGTGCCCAAATGACTTCGAAAATCTCAGGCAACAAGCATTCCAGCACATTGTCTTAATGGATTTCACTGCTCAATGAACACATGGCTTATTGAACAGGTTTAGTTAACTTAAAACAGGACTATTTGACTGAGCACTGGTTACTTAAGAAAAGGTTGAAGAACTGGATTGTAAGCCAGTTGGGGAGAACAGACAGAATACACACAGAAAAAGTGAAAGGAGGCCCTTATCTGTGTGTATTCTCTGTCCTCAACTTTTAAGACCTAAGCAAAAGGAAGGAACATATACAAGGAAAATATTCAAAATACTAAAAAATTGTAAGTGGCATAGTCCAAGCACAAATAAGAGAGGATTAGTTGTATCCTCCCAGCAAACCTAGGAAAGCAATGTAATACATTGCAATGAAAAACATTATGTGGAGAAGAAATGGATACACAGTAAATATTTGCTCCTTTTCAATGGCTTAGCAGCTATTTCTGCTCTGCCTGTAAGTTATTAGTTTTAGCTCTTCCTCACCCTCTCTGTCTCTCTGTGGCATAGTAGGAACAAAAGCAATTGTTATTACTCTTTTATGAGTGAGCCAAATTCTCAGAAAAGATTGAACAGTTTTTCCATCAGTGGCATTTACTGTTTTTGACATACAAGACCAGTTAATAGGGCTTGTATGATTTGATACATTATCTTCTTGGGTTAGCCATTTCATATGCCATTCTTCTCCATTAGTATCCCGAGTAGTAATTCTATGCCTTCCTGCATTTTTGCAAGGGTTTGATGTGACAATTTTGCTCATTATATTAATGCCTCTCACATCTTAGGTGTATGTGTTTCTCACTCTGTTTAATGACAGTAGCGGTTATAATATCGATAAACATGTCCTCTGGAAATAATGTAGCTGAAGCAGGCACATCTGCCAATAGCATTATTATTATTTATAATTTATACATCATCAACAGTATTCTAGAGACTTTGCAAGCAAGTCTTTAAACAAGGGCACTGGCTTGAAGAGCATGCAACCTCAGTCTAATGTTTACAGCTTTGTAAATATTACTGATTATAAAAAAAGGGGGAGTGGATGTGTAAGATGGTTGGAAGCCACACTATATATTTCAACAATAAAAGGTATTTTCACACACAAATTAGCAATGTAATGTTATTTTTTTTCTAGATGTTTGTTTTCTACTGCCTTCCCCATAATTATTAGTCAGAGCCCATTTGAATCTCATGATGCATGGCATCATAGCATGGGCCACCATTCCAGCCATTTGCACAAATAAGGGAGGTAAGGGCCATGTATTCATTGTAAGCTGTACCGTATCCCGCCACCTTTCATCTTTTTTGTAAATATACCTAAAACTCTGTTGCCTGCTGCTCTGGCTTCACAGTGAAGGAGGACAGGTGGAGTCAGACTATTAGTGACAATGCTGAATCTATCTTTGGGGCTATTACAATTCAGCGTGCATCAACCTCTTCCCTTTCAGTTAATACTAATGTAGACATCGGCAGCTGCTGTAAGTTTAGCCTTTTGGGAAAAGTGTAAAAATGAGGTCCTGACCACGCCTTATAATTAAAATAATTCTCATGTCCTGGCCAACTGCCTAATTATGTTCTGCCAGCTTCATTTTTCCCCTTCACCGTCTTGGGGAGGAAAAAAAAAAGATATTCTCTCCTCACCTCCTTTCCCAAATTGTTGCATATTTTTTACCATTTGTGATGATGTGCTGTGTTCAACTTCTGGAGCAGCTGCATTTCAGTGACAGGTGAAAAACCCTTTAGAAATTCTCCATGTTAACGCTTTTCATAGGGAGGATTAGAACCCTGTATTGTGATTTTTTTCCCCTCGAGGTGCTTGCCACCTACATGAGAGGTTTTGAAGCTTAGTTAATTAATGTTAACTATACACAGATCCTCAGAGAGAAAACACTAGTGATCAGCAAAACATTTTTTTCCTAATGGGAGAAATTGAATGGCTCAGCACTGTTTACAGGGCCGTTAGCTAAAAACCTCCATGGATGAACTTGGGGGAAAATAATCCAGTCTATCAGTTCAAGGGGCTAAGCCCAAATATACATGTTCTGCCTCTGTACTGCCATCCCCTTCACCTGTTCATGGATAGAAAGGGAGTCCCTTGGTGCCAATTTTGACCCAAGCCACAAAATGCAATTATTCTGCTCTACTTGGCACTGATGAGGCCTCACCTAAACACTGTATCTAGTTTAAGGCATCACATTTTAGGAAAGATGTAGATAAATTGGAACAAGTCCCAAAAACTCAATGAAAATAAGAGGTCTAGGAAATATAATTTTTACATAGCGATTGATAGACCTAGGTTTACTTGGATAGAAAAAGAGAAGACAGGGTGTCACGGAGTGGGTGCAGGGGCAGCCGTGATCCTGCTAGCGCCCCCTGCCGTGTCCAGTTAGGTGATTCAGCACCCTCAACTCACCCACCACGTCTTTGATGTTCAAAGTTCAGTAAGGGAGGCTGCCTGGTCTTGCCTTGGACACTACTCCACACTATGCCCCGTTCCGATTGGGGTGCCCCAGTGCACCCCTGCCTTATGGGCAATGCGTGCCTTCAACCTCCCCTTTAGCACGCCCCAAGCCTCGCAGTTCTTCATGGACAATATCTGATCCTTCTGTCTCCCTGCACCCTGCCTGGCGCCTCTGGGTTAGCCTCACAACCAGTGCCCCCTTGTCTGGCACCTCTGGGTTTGTCTCACCCAGGCTATGCCCCACTGCAGCCTGTCTTACTCTTTCTATGCCCCGTGTCCCTCTCGGGGGTCTCTGCCGTGCCCCACGTGCTTGCCGCCCTCTCGGGGGCCCTCGCCCACTCTGGGGCCTATACAGCGCTCTTCGCCCAGTCTGGGGGTCTCACTCACGCGTTTCCCGGTGCTTGGGGCTCAGGTGGCCGCAGCTGTGCCTGGCCCCTCGACCCTTTCTTGGGCCGCTTGCCCCATTGGGCAAAATACTGCCCTCACAGGGTAGGGTCCAAAACCCCTCACACCGCACCTCCCCAGCACAAACAGCTGTGCCCCACTGGCACCACTCACTGTGCCACTACTGGGCATCTGGGACCCCCCGGTTATTGGGGAGCTCCTGTGAGGCCTCCTCACACCCCTGCAGCCTCACCCAGCCCTCCGGTGCAACAATAACAAAACATGAGCCAAGCGGCTGCAACATAAGCAAGAAGCCCACTGGCTTATAACATGAACCACACCCAGCGCTGGCTCTCACCAATGCCTTTCTCAGGGGTTCTCTCCCTCCCTTCGCATCATTGCAGCGGTCAAACTGCCACTATAAGCTCTGCTGCTCAGCTCTCTGCCGCAGTGCGCCTGCGCCTGCGCCTGCGCCTGCGCCTGCGCCTGC
>NW_017728917.1:2265955-2293050 GCF_001723895.1 Crocodylus porosus
CCTGCGCCTGCGCCTGCGCCTGCGCCTGCGCCTGCGCCTGCTGTGGCCAGAGGGGAACTGCTAGCTAGGCTCTGGCCTGGGTTGTTTATAAAGGCCAGGCCCTGCCCCCTTCTAGCCAGCTGACCAACATTAGTTGCCCTGGCAACCCTCACCTGTGCTGCCCTATTAATTGGCAGCTGTCCTTATTACTGTTGCTATTAGCGAGCACTTCAGTGCTCTGCTACACAGGGGAACATAACAGTCTTTCTGTGCATAATAGGTTGTTCCAAAAAGGAATGGGGTAAAATTTTCTTTGTAATTATCAAGGGCAAGACAAATAGGAAATAGACTTAATCTGCATCCAGACAAAGTTGGGTTAGATATTAAGGGGAGATTATTTTTTTTTATATAAAGTTTAGTTAAGCACTGGAATAGGTTACAAACCTTTACCAATGGAAATTTGCAATGACAGGTTACACAGAGAGACATCAGTCAGAACTGGCCTAGGTACAATTGATTCTGCTAGAGCTGGACTAGATGATCATTTGGCAACCCTTCGAGCCCTACGTTTCTATGATGCAATGGCTTCTACTTTAAGTGGTTATATAAATTCACTACATTTGTAAAGTCACATAATGGAAAATTATGAAAAATGCTTTGTGATATTCTCAATTTAAAAATCTGGTACCAGTGACTTAAGAAATGGTTTAAAATAATGGTTCCCTCCCCCCACCCCTTAAGTTTGTATTCTTTTAATTTGCCTTCTGGTTTCTGATTCTTCATGGTTCACTTGATTCATGTTGATGAGCTTTTTCCTAAGGGCTAGAAACTTACTCCATTTTAGAGAAGAAGCTGAGATTTTCAATGAAACACATGCCTCTAAGAGCCTGGGCCTTAAAAATACCAGCTGTTACAAGATTCACCAGTTGGCAATACTGACCTTGTGTCCTTGATTTCTAGTCTCGTGATTGTAACAAAGAGACCCTTATGCAGTGGGATTCTTCCATTTGTGATGATTTCTTAGAAGAAGTATTATACAAACAAGTCATGGGGTGAATAGGGGATGCCCCAGCTCTTTGGGATACAGCAGTAGTGGACTCTGCCTGTGTACAGTGTATTAAGCATTAACTACAGTCTGTTTCACTAAGACTGCTGTAATTAATTTACCCATGCAATGTAATTAAGTCAATGGAAATAAACTAGTAGAAGTGAGTCAGACACAGTAAATATAAATGTTAAGAAAAGCTTTATAACACAAATTATAAATGAATAGATTATAGCTTTCTACGAAACCTGCAGTTATCATTGATAACAACATTAAAATCTCTTACATTTTGCTAGTATTTTTTTCTTTTTTCCAATGAATACTTCCCCAAGTACCATACAGATGCAGTAATTTCCTGCAACTTTCTATAATTTTATCAAGGGTTTGGGTTTTTTTTTTTTAATTTTCTTAATTTGGGACAAATCTTTGCTCTGGTAGCCCAGAATATAACAATGCCTAGGTATGGCTATTTCATTTCCAAACCACACATAGCAAAGCAAAAGCTTTTATAAAGCTCATATTTAATATAAAACTGCAAAGATTCTGAAAACCCACCAATCAGACAGATGTTTTGTCAGTCATCATCATAGTCGTTAGCCTCTCCCAAAGCTGAAAATAGGAAAATCCTAGAGTAACATACAATACCATTTCTAATGGCCAAATTCAGGAACATGCTCTAATTTTACTATGGTAAATTCTGTAGATGTCAGCCACATTTTTGGCCAAGTTGGCTAAGAATCCCCCCTGATTGCAACCATTTATAGTCCATTTCATCATAATAGAAGCATTACTTATTTTATAGGTGGGTGATTAATCTGTGACAAAGATTAAAGACTGCATCTCAGCAGGTAGGCCTATTCTATGTTCTGTCATTTTACTGATTACAAATGCATACAGATTATATAAACAGAAGAAATGATTTTCTTTTATGTTAATTTTGGCCTGGCCACCTGCACATTAACTAGTGTTGGATTTAATTGCAGAAAGATGGATTATATGTGAAGTGGATTTCTGCCATCTCTGCACTCCCCTCCTGTTTTAACACTTTGCTTGTACTTTGTCAG
This sequence comes from Crocodylus porosus, assembly GCF_001723895.1. NCBI lineage: Eukaryota > Metazoa > Chordata > Crocodylia > Crocodylidae > Crocodylus > Crocodylus porosus. The sequence continues at coordinate 2,268,044 of NW_017728917.1, forward strand.
GTAAACTGTGTGTTCTACATACTAATGAAGTATACAGATAAAAAGGCCTGAATTAAGCCCTCAGTTCCAGTTCAGATGTGAGTTGGCTGCTTCAGAAACCTTAGCAAAGTCTGGATTTTGACAGATTCCCATGACAGACAATGTTGAGAATGAAGGTTTAGATTTCCTCCATTCTGATAACAGGAAATTCAGATGTATATTTCACATTTTTTTCCTGATTCAGCTCTACTGGCGTATCAGAAAACCGTCATAGAAAACATAAAACAAAGCTAGGCTGTGGTGGTAGCAATGTTAAAGCATTTTATGGCTTCAGAAACATGAACTCATGTCTTGGTCTGGGCTTATGCTAAAGGCTGCCCTCAATTTATCCAGCTGTGAATGGGTATCTGCCTGGTCATTCAGGCTGAGTAATCAAAGGTGACAGAATGTGATGCCAGTCATATCACCTCTTTGCATGCCATTAACTATAGAAATGGTCTGTCTTGACCATGCTGGTCTAATGGGTGATTAACATGAAGTGATCCCTTGTCTTCATGTATAAGGGCTTTGTCAGTGTTGTTTGGCATAGTGGAGCAGGCACAAGTAAGGCTGAAAGAGCCTTCTCTGTCTCTGACCTGCACAGCTCTGACTTGCCAGTAGAGGCTTTGTGAAAAGGGGCGGGACTAAGAACGAGGGGAAGGACAAGCTCGCTGCACGGGTGTGGACCCAGGTTTGGAAGCTGTAATGATGTGTGCTGTTAAAGAAGTATACCTTCTTGATAAAAGCAAATTTTGTTTGTTATCTTCATGAAAGATGCTAGCCAAATTTGCAGACAACTCTTTAAACCAACCAGCAGCAATCTCTACTCTCAACTGGTCTCGGCCAGTTTTGAGTGACAAAACAACATGTGCGTTAATGTTTCAGTTTCCAGTAACTGTTCTCTTAAATAGACAGTGTACGATTCCCACATCTCCCTTTTTTAAACATGTCGTTTTCTAACTTTATTTTTTAAATAAAGAAATTACATTAGAACACTAACATTAACACAGTTCAACAAGTCTTTGTGGTGCTCAGAATAGTCTGTTTGATTTGCATGGTGCTGCTTCACCTCCTTAGTGACCGAAGCGGGTGTCTGTGCTCAGAAACTGGTTTAAGCCTGTAACAGAACAGATGTTCAGTGCACATAAACTAGTTTTAAAATGGCTGAGGCTGGTTTAAGATGAATCTGATTGAATGTAGTGTCAGACTTAACTGATTTGGGTCAAACCAGTTTATGAAACTTCTGTCACACACCCCTTCCTGGTTCAAGTTAAATCATAGTCCCCCAGCATCCTAGCATGCTTTTAGCCCTGAGCTGTGCTGTGCTACCTGCTCCAGAGAGCAAGGCTGGCCCCACCCCTTTGCTTCTTAGCTGGAGCAGTGAGGGCTGGCTGACAATAGCGTGTGAGGGGGAGGTGGAGAGGGCAAGCCTGGCTGGGGATACAGCCTAGTTAGGGGTTTGCCCCTCCCACTAAACCCTGGCTGGGGTCTGGGGCCAGCAATGGGAGTTAAACACTCCTTCCTCCACTCAAACTTACTGCTGGCTGCAACTGTGGACTACAAATCCTAGAGGCACCTGGAAGCAGGAAGAGGAAGTGATGAACAACCCTGCAGAGTCCTCCTGCTGTGGCTCTGGACTGCAAATCCCAGAGACCTCAAGGGCAGCAGGAAGAGGAGGTGAACACACAGCCAGAGAGCTGTGCTCTAGTACCTCCCGGCTTCTGGCCTGAGCCACTGCAGGCATGTGACTACATTTCCTGAATCAAAGGTTAAATGTTTGTTCACTTCTATTTTCCATTGCCACCAAAATTTTGGGGACTTGCGGCTTGTCTACATTAGAACCATGCTGCTGGAAGCAGTTCTGTCAGCAGAGATCTACAGACCATGTCTCCCAGCTGTGTGACTTTTGGAAGCCCCACTAGAGCATTTGTGCAGTGTACCCTGGGAGGCTCTGGTTGAAAGGGTGACCACATTTATATGGTCTTTCTGGGGGTTTCCTTGTGGTACCTTGCTCCTTGCAACAGCAAAGTAAGTGCATGCAAGTGGCATTCGGGGGGCACCACTTCCCAGCTGCCACTCTGCTTCCAGCAGCAACTGCGAGGCACCATGGCCTCTTGGGATGCTGGAAAACGTTAGCTTGGGTGGAAAGGCTGTGGAGAATGGTCGCAAGTTAATGGAATGGAGCAAAATTAGGCAGATTAGACATAATCCTGACCTAGACTGGTGTGATGTTAAGCCAAATAAAGAGTGATTTACACTACTTAAAAGGTGTTAATGTGCAGCCAGTCCAAGGGTTAAGACCACCAGACACTGTCTAAAGCGAATGTGTAACAAGGCCCTAAGGCCATGTGTGATCTTAATTATGTCCAGGGAAGGCCAAAGTGTGACACCATAAGAAAATTAATTTTGTGATACTTACTGATTGTTCATAACTTGTGTTGTTTTAAATTAAGCCAGGATGTCTTTAAAAGTCATAGTGTAGTTCAGGTACAAGTTATCAGGTGTGGTACAGGAAATACTATGCTGTTAAAATTACATGGCCTGTGTTATGCAGATGATCAAATGAGATGATCAGAATGCTAAAATCAAATGCATGTAAATCATCTTCAAACCCTCAAATGGAAAGTCTAGAACAAGGGCTGCTCTAGGGCCCGGATCTTGTAGCAGTGACAGCATGGTCTGGAGCCGAAGCAGAACTGTGATCTGTTACCCACACACCCCAGGTAGGAGTGTGCAGGCAGTGGATCACAGCTCTGCCCCAGCTCTCGCCTATGCTATCGCCACTGCAAGATCCCAGTCACACTTCCTGCCCAGCCACATGTCCTGCCAGTGCTGATGGGGCTGGTCTCCAGGGAAACCCTGGCCATACTCTGTCACAGTCCCATCACTGCTGGGGTCTCCATGTAAACTGGCCACAGCAACATGGGCAGGGACTGCTCGGAAATGGAGTCCGGCACCGGCAGATCCACCATTTTGCCCACCCTGGTCTAGAACCGGGCCAGAAAATACAATAAAACTGCAAAGAATGATTTATTGATCTTTGCTGATCATTTAATTCCTATAGTCACTAAATTCATGTAAGTGCCAATTACCCCTAAATTCCAGATAGCTAGCAAATGGCCAAAAGACTGTTCAACTTCAGAGGGTTTTTTCAAATTAGCATCCACATGTTTGTCTTGTATTGTAAACTCATAGAAATAATGAACAGACTTTAAATGACATTCAGATCTTTTCTGTGCCATCTCATGTAGCTTCTGTGGGAAGTCTACAGTTTATGAGGAAAAGCACAATCCCATTTTGTAGTTGAACCATTTGTTGGGCATCCATGAAGTGAGTGAAAATGTCAGATAGTTGAAAAAGGATTACAGTCCATCTGTTAAAATATTATGATTATCCTCTAGTATGTTCAGTGATTATATTTCACTCAGTGCATTTCGTCCACTCCATTAAATATCTTATTTTAGGCACACAATTTGCGAATGTAAAAAAGCAGTACTTAGTTCATATAGTTTCCATTTTATTTTATTTTTTACCCATTTATATTTTTATTCCCCAAAGCAATTCTTCTTTTCAGTACTTCAAATTTATTTCATTGCTTTGGAGCTCTTATAGCTGGTTTTAGTTTAATAAATTTTAATCAACCCCCTTTTTTTTCTTCTGCTTTAGGTCTATCTATAGGAGCTGGGTCTTCTGAGTTTTATGTCTGTGGCAGGGCACTGTTGGTGCCTGCCACCTTGAGGGCTAGTCCAGGGAGATGGTAGGTGTCTGATGAGGGTGGCCATTTAATGCCCAGCTCTCTGACCAGCCAGCAGGGGAAAAACATCTCTCTGCTGAGCATCTTGGGCCAGAAACAACTTGGAGGTATATGACCTTGGGCTATGGGGATAGATGAGGCCCCAGGTCCTGGACATGACTTAAAACTGCACCCTGCCAGGGTTGGGAGGCCTGGTGGGACTGCTGGTAGTGCAGCAGCCCCAGGAAATACCAGGACCATGAGCCTCCTTGCTGAAAGGCAGGAAGGGGGTGCCTGATAACCTCCAGCCCCCTCACAGTCCTGGCCAGGGAAAGCCCAGGCCTGTGAGATCTGTGAGGGGCCTGAGACTACATTGATCCACTGGAGTTGAGGGAGAGAAGGCAAGTGGCTCAGGCCTTACTTGAGGCACCCAAACTGGCCTATACTAGGGACAGGACCCGAGGTGGGTCAAAAGGGCTAGGGGCCCACAAGTGAGAGATTCCCAGAGCAAGAGGCTTGAGATTCTGATTGGCCTGAGAGGTCTATATATCTATACTCATGAACGCTGAGATGGTGGGGTGGATGAAGCATCCCACAGGAGCATATGGGGGTCCCCAGCGCACTCGGCAGCAAACCCGTAAGTGGACCAGAGGCACTTCCAGTATGCTTCCAGGTCCACCAGAGAGTGTACTGGGCCCCTCCCCCCCCCCCTGGTTTGGGGGGGACCTGGGGTCCCCCTGTGGCTGATCACTGAGCCAGTACTTTCAATCCACTTCCAGGTTCACTGCCAAGCATGTGGGGGGCCTCCCACACTCCTGTGGGGCACTCCATGCACCCCAGCATTGCAGCGTTCACAAGCTGTGCCTGGTACCTCAGGGTATGTAGAAAAAACTTTTAAAGCTGTGTCTAGGGCTGAATTACTGATTCACTGAATCAGCGTCGAACCTTCAGATTTGGATTCAGCCAGCAAATCAACTAATTGAATCACTGTCCCCAATTCAGGCCAAATCCAAATATAATATGGCCTGTTTTACACACCCCTAATAGATAAGCTATCATGAGGATATTTTGGTGCTTTAGCATTGTTGATAATATTTACCCTAATGATGTTTCCTTTAAAAATACATTAGAGAGCTTTGGTCCAACCTCCCACTTTGCAGGCCTTCCTTTGAACCCCAAGTACGTGCACAAAGTTCTTTTTACAATGTATCATACATTTCCACTCACAAGTCATCCCTAACTTTGTTACTGCACCAGAAAGTCATGTTGTTAAGCTTCTCCCAAAGTTTGGAAATTTTCTTCGAAATTATTGTATACACCCACTGTTCCCTACCAAAAACTGGCTTTTAATCATTATAGAAGCCTTATTCTTCTACCCTGAATGAAAAATAGAATTTCAATTACTATTTTGACATTTGTGTTCTGGATCAAGAGGAAAAGTCAAAGTTAAAAAGAGAGAGCAAGAATGTTATTTGTATCTTGTTAGATATAATCTATCTGGGGGAACAAGAACCGTAGTGGAAAAGGAAGAAATGCAGAATCAATCTGTGGAGTTTAACCAACAGACGGTAATTCTGCATATCTGAACATGCTTCCATTTGTTCTACGTTGTAAGTTTATGCTCCACATTTTTCTCAGGAGCTGATATACTTCTTGTTGTTGAATAAGCCACTTTTTATTTTGCTTAATGATTAAAAAATCATTCAAACTAATAGGCTTGTTTCCTTTTCCAGAGTACCATATATAGCTTAATACAGAAGGTGTTGATAAATTTAATACATCTCTTTGAATTTAATTTTTCTGCATTGATTTTAGAGAGATATCTTTTCTTTTAAGATACAACACAGAATTTTACATATCTTTTATCATTCTGGGCAAAATTACAAAATTATATTCTCCCCTTAAATTTTTTCAGATGTTATTTTATTGCTGTTTACCTTTTCAGGTTAATGTAATTTCTTTTCTCACTGCAGTTACCTTTCTTTGTATATCTGTACAAAATAAAGCAATAATAAACTGTGTTTTCAATGTTTCAGTCACTTTAGAAAGGAATGGGAATGTCTATTCTCAGAAAGTTACTTTTTTTTAAAATACCTAGCCCAATGAGACTCCTACCTTATTTGAAGCCTGTAACCACTATCAGGCTCACTTAGTGTTATTGAATAGTTTTTAACATTACTCTTGTTATTATATTTGAATGACAGAAATACAGAATGCATTGTCTGTGCATTAAATTATCAAGCACATCACCATCAACTGGCTATGATATGTGTGTATTGTCTGGCAAACCTAGTCTAACTTTCAGCCTTTCTTGAAAATGTGATTCTGTAAGGAAATTGCATGTCATGGCAGTTGTATGCCTCTGCTTAGTGACAGCCACCTCTGTGCAATCGATACAAGAAGATGAAAAATCAAATATTAATAATGGATGATTGTGTCTTGCCCAGCTTTCATATTTCTTGCAAATGCCTTTCTTCAAGCTGGGAATGGCTCAGTGACACTGAACTCAAAGTGGCATTTCTCATTTCAATGACATCTTGGAGGTTTCTTCCTTTTTCTTTCAGCCATTGACAGAGAACATAGGTGACATAGATACTTTGTCAAACTGGAGTTTGGGGTTCAGTGAAAAACTGATGGATTGGTGGTGTTTCTCAGAAGCAAAAACATTTTCTCTTCCTTCATAAACCTGCCACAAAGTGTTGTTCCTTGCTGAAGCATTATAAAATATCTTTTGTGTGTTCAAGATTAGTGGTCAATCACATATCATCCAAATGCCATCCCCTTGTACATTTCCTAAACAACTGCCAACCTGAAATTTTCAAGAATATCTCCTAGTGTGTACTCATGATAGAATCTCCTGGGGTTCTTGGGCAACTTCATTTCAAATATGCCAGCCTTTACGGCTGAAATTTGTCTTTTCTTTGCCAGCAGAAGTACACTTTCTTGATACGTAGTTACTCTCCAGCCAAGAAGCAGCTATACAAAATTTGGGCAAGGAGCACATGGACCCACTAGTTCACCCCCTTCTGCCAGTGAAAGATGTGCCACAGACCAAGGAATATTTCTAATGGCTTCATCCTGGCCAAAGGAGATGACCTGGTGACCAACTTAAATATTGAGGGAAGTCTAGGCAACAGTGACCATGAAACCATCATGTTCGCTGTCCGATGTAAGGCAGACAAATTGGATAGCAGGATTGAAGTTTTGGACTTTGAAAATGCAAATTTCAACAAGCTTAAGTCACAAGTAGAGCAAGAGCTGAGGTACCAGGGACCAAAGGTGAAAGTTGTGCACAGAGAGTTGTTGTTCCTTAAGGACACAATCCTTGAGGCACAAAAGACGTCTATTCCCATGTGGAGAAAAGGTAACAGAAGGGCTGGGAAGGCCTCTTGGCTAAACAGGGAAATCACTGTCCTCTTAAGAAAGAAGAAAGGGGCTTATAAACAATGGAAACTTGGGATATGCCCCAAGGAGGACCATTCCACGATGGCCTGCATTTGCAGGGGACAGATAAGATGGGCTAAAGCGGCAACTGAACTTAGATTAGCGATGGGACTCAAGGACAAGAAGAAGTCCTTCTTTAGCTATAGTAGGGAACAGGGGGAAAACCAATGGGAGTGTAGGGCCATTGCTCAACAACTCAGGAGAGCTGGTTACTGGCACCCAGGAGACAGCTGAACTTCTGAATGACTACTTCACTTTAGTCTTTCACCAAGGGGAAAACCAAGCCAGGTAGAGTAGAGGGTAAGCATGGTAGGAATAAATCATCTTCCTACTATTGCCGTAGAATTGATGTATGACCAATTAATAAAATTAGACATATACAGTCAGCAGGACTAAATGATCTTCATCCGAAAGTGCTGAAGGAGTTGCCTGAAGTTATTGCAGAACCCCTGGTGAAATTCTTCCACAACTTGTGGTGCTCTGAAGAAGTTCCTAAGGACTGGAAGAGGGCCAATGTTGTGCCCATCCACAAGAAGGGCAGGAGGGAAAATTCAGGTAACTATAGGTCAACCAGCCCAACTTCCATCCTAGGGAAAAATCCTAGAAATTTTCATCAAGGAATCTAGCTGCAATAAGCTTGCAGAAGGTAAGATTCTGAATAACAGCCAGCATGGCTTCATCATGGTCAGGTCTTACCTTACCAGGCCTAGACCTAGACAGGCTAGCAAGTTGGGTGGATCCAAACCTGATGAAGTTCAATGCTGAGAAATGTAAAGTGCTCCACCTCAGGACAAGCAACCCCCAACACACCTACAGACTTGAGGGCACCAAACTGACTAGCACCATGAATGAAAAGGACCTGGGGGTCATAATAAACCACAGTAGGCATATGAGCTGGTAGTGCGATGCTGTAGCCAGTAGGGAAAATAATACTCTAGCATGCATCAATTAATGCATCTCCAGCAAAACCAAGGAGGTGATTCTTCCACTCTACTCAGCACTGGTGAGACCACAGCTGGAGAGTACTACATCCAGTTCTGGGCACCACATTTGAACAAGGACGTGGACAAACTTGAGAGAGTCCAAAGAAAAGCCACCCATATGATCAGAGTCTTAAAAGGCAAGCCATATGAGGAAAGGCTGAGGGATCTGGGACTCTTCAGCCTGAGGAAAAGGATGCTGAGAGGGGACCTGGTAGCAGCTTACCGCTACACCAAGGGAGTACATCAAAGGCTCGGTGAGCACCAGGGCACCTGAGGGGAAAACCAGGAGTAACGGCCACAAACTCTTGGAAAATGGATTCAGTCTTAACATTAGGAAAAACTTCTTTATGGTCAGGGTGTCCAGACTGTGGAGAAGCTCTCTCCAGAGGTAGTGCAATCACCTATCCTAGAAATCTTCAAGAGGAGACTAGACACTCACCTTGCTGGGGTCGCCTGACCCCCAGTTATCTTTCCTGCTTGGTGCAGGGGGCTGGCCCCGATGATCTTCTGAGGTCCCTTCTGGCCTTACAATACATGAATCCTCACTCTCATCTTGGAAACCATCAGGGGTATTGCTAAGAATTTTTGTTTTTCTTCATACCCCTGGGACAGCAGACCTCCACATTACTTATTATCAAAGGCTTTTCCTAGAAGGTATGAACTTAAGTTACCATCTTTATGAATATTTTCTTTGCACTTATATTTGTTCTGTCTAGGACAAGTCCACACAAGGTACTGAGAATCTCTATTATGTTCACATTTTCCCTCAAGCTTAAACTTTTGGCATGAGTTTTAAAGACCACAAGTGAAATATTTTTGTTTTTGCCTTGGTATCCAAAATAAAATTCCATCCCAGGGTTGCTGGCAGTGCCATTTCTCCCCACCATCTTTCAGAAGAATCCAGAGTTGCAAATGACCGTTGTGTGCCACTTCCGTTATTAGAAACTGAGCACACTAATTCTAATCTGTACGTAGGATGACAATTTGGCTCTACTGAAGTGGATATGGCCAATATTTCACTGAAATTCGCATGTATCATCACACAGGCACGTATCATTCAGGTATTTCTGAAAATGCAGCCTGGGATGACGAGGGTTCATTCCAGTCCCACATATGGTAGCTAATTTTGCTGATCTCCTTGTAAATCTTGAGCCTGATATCAAGGCTCAAGAATGAGGAACTTGCATATGTTCATTTACTTCAAAGGTACTGCATGTTTTACCCAAAAGATTAGTTTAGCCTCAAATATTTACTTGGACTTTTGATGTAGACAACTACTTTCATACCACGAATGTTTGCAGTGAATATTCTTGTGAATAAAGTGAAGTTTATACTTCCTTCCACTTCTTTTTGAAATTGTAATTCACTCATGCTTCAGACCATTATTTAAATGAATGTTCTTTAGGGGTTTAAAGTTTTGTTGGCTGACAGAATTAAGAGTCTCTGCCCTAGTTCTATTATAATGTAATTAATTATAGTGTTTAATGAATTTTCTCTCTAGAAACATTGTAAGGACACAGTCTGTAGATATTCAGATATTAGATATTCATCATATTAACTCTTTTTTTCCTAAGACATTCATTCACATCCTTTCCAGAACCCAAAAGACCCCATTCTATTTTTTCTTTATTACCATCATGAAAGTGCCCACTGGTAGTAACCATCACCATTCCAGTGAGGAAGAAGTATAAGTGAAGGGATGTAAAAGAAAATCGAGTATTTAAAGTCTCTCTTCTATGCCATGGTTAACTTTTGTCTGGATCTTTCATCATCCTCTGAATCTCTCTGGACATTCTGCAAGGACAATTTGTTCCCAATAAGTTAAGTTGAAAATAGTCTGAGATTTATCAATGCACAGATTCAGAGCACAGTACAAATTGGTTACATTTTCAGTCGATGTCAGAGGTCCCATTCTGAAACAAGGTCATTTGCCCAGCATTAATAAGTTGCTGATTACTACCTTGTAGGTCCATTAGGAGAATTTGCATTCTTTTTGACAACTGTCTGAATTTAATTGGTCTAAATTTGTAAATTCCTTCCATGACACACAAATTATGTCAATGAAGATTTTTTTAAACTTCTGTAAGTAAAGGCCATCTCTATTTTAAGCCTTCTTGATCTTCATGAATATCTTAAGTGAACCTCCTGAATATCACTTAAATCACCTATGGCATCTGTGTTTGATTGCACTGTTAACTGTGATAACTTCACCACACATTTCAAAGGAATATGTGCCATTTCTCAGATGAGAGCAAAGCTATGTTTGGATACATAGCAGTTGTTATGAAAGAAGCAGACTCTAATCTGATCTTGGTTTCATGAATTCTGTGAAAAGAGGTAATGACAAGAGCACTTGTGGAAATGAGACAAGGTTATTAGAACTGAATAAACTGATTGTTTCAAACTCTAATGGGCAGTAATGATTTTAAAATATGATTGTGCGAAAATGGCACCTTTTATACAGTGGATTTACATCTTACATGTACTTCTGGCCTTTTCTACTTTTACTGACAAAAATAGTTTTAGTGAACTAGAGTCTTTTCTGGTTCTCTTATCAGTAGAATTGCTATCTACATTCCCAAGATAAGCCTTTTATTACAGGTTACGATGCATGAAATAGCAAAAAGAAAACACAGTTTGCCTTTCAAATCCCAGGGTATGTCTGTACAGTTATATACAATCTACCCTTCTTCCTCCAGTTGCATAGATCTTATCTGAAAGCCACTAAGAAGGATGTAACTCCAACATGCCATTTTATATAGTCTCTTTTCAAATCATTTTGCTCCTGTTTTTTCTTCCTTAAATTTCCATGCATCTGTACTGGCTGGCTCAGCTAATATCTGCTGGTAGGACAGGTGTTATTCTCTTGTTGTTTTCACACTCAGCTGAAACCGCAAATAGCATGAGAGAGCTTATTTTCACATTATTACCTGCCTTTGTGGTCATCTGATTCTATTACTGTACAAGCACTGCTGTCTGCCATCTCACAGAGGCACAAAACAAGAGATGGCTGTTTTGCTGAGCATGCATGGTCAAAGATAGCACTAGCATGCAACAGCAAAAGCATGACTGAGCCGTAAAAATGATCTAGACAAGAACTGAGTTAAGAAGACTCATAGATAGTAGGACAAACACAGTTGATAGACAGTATCCAAATCAGGTTGGAGCCAAGTACAAAAAAAATAACAAAACCAGAGGGGCGATCTTTATAAAAATCAGTATGTTTATACTTAAGATAATATTATAGAAAAGATTATTGAAAACTACAGCAATGCAGATTTTAAAAAAATATTATATATGTACTATTTATCATAAGACATAGTATAATAAAAGGGTATTGAATTATTGCTACTTTAGCATTAGTATCCATAATAATGTGGGGAGAATTACCAAAGAAAATATATCCACTCCTGTTGAATAAGGACACATGCATCTATTCTCAAGATGGGTAAGAACAACCTTCTGTAATGTCCAAGGAGACCATTGTTTCAGTTCCTAGTAGGAATACAGATAAGACTATCTGACAAAATTGTTTAGAAGATCCGAGATCCAGAATTAATTGGTTCTGAAATTTCTGCTTTCATGGACACATAGGTCTCGGAGGTGGGGAACGAGGGTAAAGGGGATGGGGGGGCACATCATAAAGGATCCAGTTAAACTTTTAAATGATTCATATATACAAATCAGCCAGAAAACAGGCCTATATTCAGGTTTCAGACCTATATTCGGGTGAGGCTCTGTAATTCTCCCACAATGCACAAAAGCACATTAATTAAGGTAATATATGAAAGTGTACCTCAGTCATTTCTGTACCTGCCAGCAAAGGTGACCTGAGCAGGGTGCGAGGCCCAGGAAAATCAGTCCATGTGGGGTCCCTCCCCTGCTCTGATCCCACAACCCTGGACCCAAAGAAGCTGCTGCCACCGTTGGCTGCGACAGCGTCAGCAGCGGGAGGGAGAGTAGCAAGCAACTGAATGCGGAGCCGCCACTCCGCCCAGCTCTGCACCAGCCACTGCTCTGCCCAAAGCGCAGGGCCCAGCGCGGTCACCCCAGTTCACCCCCACAAGAGACGGCCCCGTATTTAATGCCATCCTGGTGCTGTTGTTGCTGCATTGCAACATGCCTACCAAAATATGCAGGTATCCGGGTTGTGGCCATATTGGTCTAGGGACAAAAGGAATCAGAACTTGTGGTAGAGGTGATATTTTTTATTAGACCAACTAGATTTTTTGCAAATTAAAGATTTGTATTCATTTATTTGCAAAAATCTAGTTGGTCTAATAAAAAATATCACCTCTGTCATGACTTCTGATTCCTTTTACCAAAATATGTACACATTTGCAATGTGATCCAGAGTGAAGGATGAGCTGCCCCTGCATGTATATTTCCCTCGAGCCAGCCATTCTGTTCAATTAGCAGCTCTTAACGTAACAGAGCATTTATTTAACATTACTCAGCTACCGTTTCACTCTGAGAAAATTCCAGGACCAAAAGCCCCCCTGACAAGAGTTTACCTTTCGCCTTCTCTTTCTTCTTTCTCTTTGCTGAAATGACACAACAGTGCAAAAAAAATATTGCTTTTTGTTTTGTTTTCAAGGTGTTGCAGCTTCCCAGATTTTATTAGAAGATAACAAATTCACCACTTCCTTTACTTATTGGATAAGTATACTAGCAAACTTAATTGGGTCTCTTTTGAAGTAATAAAACCCAACAATCATGGGTAGGACTTTTCTTTCATTTTTAATATTGTCACTCTTGTCTTTTCTCTGTAATATCTTTTATGGAACAACAAACAGAACCACAGAAGCACATTAAAATGAAAGCAGGGAAATGCTATTATCTGTGAAGGAAAAGCTTAAACAAGTTGTTTTCATCTTTTAACATAGAAACATATGTCTCAGTAAAGCAGTCACTAACTTAACAGCCTATCTTATTTTAATTTACCTTTCAGAGAAGATTTAGGAGATAACTCACAGCATTTGCATAACCAATGTTATAATAGCAACAACAGATTAACTTTAAAACTAACACACTGGCAAGAGTAAGTTTTTCTAGAAAGATACATATGTAGTGAGGGAAATATTCAGTATTTTGCCCAGTAAATATTGATTTTTAAAACATGACAGTATAGATTGACCTATATTGCCTCCCAAGAAGTCAAAGCATCATAAATAACTCTATGCAAACCACCTGTAAACCTCATCCAGTCCCATCCATTAGTAAAGACCATCTATAATGAATATTTTAGAGATGTTCATGTGAAAGTTCGTATTACTGCAGTCTGTTGTGGGCCACAGGGAAGAGTTTTTTAAAATCTGAAGGCTGTGTCTCTATTCATTTTATGCATTTTTCTGGGTTGAAAGCCCTTGGAGTGAAAGAATTGCATAATCTAAATCTTTGTTCAAACCACACAAAATCTAAGCTCAGCTATGCCAATAGGCTATGTACATCCTTAGCTGTTCTCAAAATATGAAGTGGAGGAAGGAGTGACCTGATACCGGGGGTGGAAAATTTCACCTGAAAATAAATGTTTGCCGACATGAACAGGATTAGATTTGTGGGATGGTGTTAGCATTCATGGAAGGTGTTAGACTTATGTAACTGAAAATTGAGAGGCTGAAAAATAGTTAACACATGAACAATGCAAACATAAAGTTTCTGCCCTTGTACATTGTTTCATGTGGCAAGCCATCTCATTTTAAGTGCCTTCCTGGTAGTACATGTTTGATATCAAACAACTCTTTAATGTAGAGAGGCATAACAAAACCCAACAACTGGAAGATGAAGATAGACCAATTCAGATTATAACTAAAACACACACTTTTAACACTGTGGATGATGTGTTCTAATAGTTAATCATTAAGGAAAAAGGGGGCTGGGGTCATGACTGTGGTATATAAAATATAACTTTAAGGGGCCAGCAGTTGGATGACCCAGTCTCTCCCCCTGATGCCCTGTGGATGTGGTTTGTGGTGGTGGGTAGTTGTAGTTCCCCCTGCAAGCTGTGAGCAAGTGAGTTGCTGAATCCTGTTCCTCGTACAGATAAAGCTGTTTACCACTCCACTAGTCTCTGCTGAATGCTGACTCGAGGACCGAACCCCAAAGGCATGGAGGGCTGAGTGAGTACCCCATCCCTGGAACCCAATGGCAGAGAGAAAACATTATAGTGATGGCACTAAGGCACATGGTTGACAGCCCAGAGGTCACAAGCTTGAGGCCATAGCAGAAGCACTCACAGTACAGTCCTGTCAGATTGCAATGAATCTGCAAATTCTGCTAAATACATTGTCGCAAGGACATGAGACAGAAGGAAGGACTAAGAAAAAAATGTTTTCCCAATCACTTCTAATCAAGACTGGATGCCTTCCTCGGCGATGTGCTTTGGCCAAATTCAAATTAGTGGATCCAATGAAGGAAGAAGTGAGTAAAATTTGATAGCCTTGGTTATAGAAGAGTTGCTGCTGGTTTCACATGTTCTTAAAAAGCTATGAAATGTTGTTGGGGTGATAGTCTAGGTCAGTCTTTGGGGTCTATTCATTCCTTAGACTTCAGCATTAATACAAACTGATTTTAAGAGTGACTTTTGTGATACAGTAAATGTTCTAAAGTATTGCTGTTTGGAAACAAATGAGAAATGTGCATGAGAGAAAACCCTGCATTTGGTGAGAAGCCTGAGGAGAGATTTATTGGGCAATATTTACATTTATACTTAGATAACATTTATAAAGCTTTTCATATCATTGAAGTCAACTGAATTCAATAGAAAACACTAAATAAATTTTAAAGCACAAACCATTGAAGAAAACAAGTAAGGGTTGCATTAGATGTTATGCATAGGCTGTACTAAATCTGAATGTTAAGCGGTATTAAATCTGAATGTTAAGCAGTGTTAAAGTTAGACCCTGTCATATGCAGTTGCATGCTAAGGTTTAATACCATTTCTTACCTTCACAGCTCTAACTCACCACTTGGGTTAGAGACAGCAGTTATGCATAAACCAGTTTAAGTGATCAGAAACTAGATTAAACCCGTAACAGAACAAAAGTTCAGTGCACATAAACACATTTCAGAATGCCCAAAATGATTTAAGATAAATCTGGTTGAATGTAGCATCAGGCTTAACTGATTTGGGTCAAACCAGTTTATGAAATTTCTGTTCCAGACCCCTTCCTGGTTTAAGTTAAATCAGAGTCCCCCAGCATCCCAGCATGCTTTTCAGCCCTGGGCTGAGCTGTGCCATGCTGTCTGCTCCAGAGAGCAGGCTGGACCTCCCCCTCCTCTTACTAGCTGGAGCTCTGGGTGGCTGAGAAGGAGGTGAAGATAGCAGTGTCTGCCTGGCTTGCCCTTGCCTCCCCCCCACCCCAACACCCACTGCTCAAGCAGGGATTTCCACCCCCCCCAGCACAGACCCCAGCTAGCATCTGGTCACAGTCACATGACCCTCATGTTAGCTAATGCTGAGAAGTGTCTATACGTGTGTGTAACAAAGGCAAACAGAACAGCATCCACTTAGTAGGGCTGTGTGAGGCTTCGGACTGTGCTTCGGGGTCTGGAGAAGTTTCAGATGCTTTGGTGTCTGAAGCAGCATGTCTGGATCAAAGCTCTGGCTTTGCTAGGCTTTCTGAAGCGGTTAGGAGCTTCCGAAGCACTTTGGAAAAGCTTCAGAGACGCTTTAGAGATCCGGCCATAGGATATAATGAGGAATCAATGAAATAGCTATAACTTTGTTGGTTTTTGTCTGGTTTGGATGCAGGATGCAGGGATGGTAGCTTCTACTGAGAGCATAAAGCGTGACAAGTTTCAAGAAGATTAGTGTGGGGGTTTAGGGGAAACTGCACCCCAAATTCCTGAAAGGAAAACTCATGTCACGTGTGTGTGTTACACCACAGGGAGGTGAAAACTGCAGCAGTGGTAGCCCCTGGTAAGGCCACAAATCCTGCCAAGTTTCAAGGAGGTAAGTTCAGAGGTTTGGGGAAACTGCACCTCAAGCTGTAGACAAGCGAAACTCGTGACATGGGTGACAGTGTGTGTGTTAAGGCACAGCAGGGTGAAAGCTGCAGAGATGGTAGCCCCTGCTGTGGCCCTGAAGCCTGCCAGCTGTTGAGGAGATAGGTGCAAGCTTCTGGGTTCTGGGGCTTGCACCCCTAGATGCTGACAGGCAAAACTCGTGACGTGGGTGCTTGTGTGACTGACGTTCTCTGTCTTGAGGCAGTTGATTGTCTGTATTGATTCTTTCCTCTCCTTAGTCTGTGGTTTTGCAGATGTTAATCATTGCTAATTAACTAATTATCTAGTAGCTACTAGTAGGTAGGTGCTGTGTATTGAGCTGGTCTCTGAGTGAATCATGATTGATTGGTAACTGGTAACACAATAGCTTAGCAGCTAGGCCTGCAGTAGTTTCCCCTTCCCACCTGTGCCCCAAGACAGACACAGTTGCACAAGCACCCATGACATAAATCTTGCCTGTCATCAGCCAAAGGTGCAGGGCCCCAGACCCCAGAAGCCCTGCAGCTACCTCTCTGGCTTCCAACGCAGCCAGATCTGAAGCCAAATCGAATAGCTGCCTGCCCGCACAGGCCTACCACTTAGGGCTTTTGGAGGTAATCAGTAGGTGAGCTGGTAATGCCCCTCTGTTCCTCCTTAAAAATGCTTTGCGAAAAGCTGTTTAAGAAGAGGTTGAACTAATGAGACAGAGGCTTTGTTTTCTTGATGGGTTGATATGCTTTGTGTTCTGATAAGCCCCCTGCTAGCTGCTGGCTTGCTGTCAGTGTTCAACAGGGGACAAAAAGAGGTGTGAGAAATGACCTGGTTTGCAATTAATGCAGCGCCTGTCAGTTTGCTGCAGACGGTCTGAAGAAGCAGGGAGAGGGAGATTCAAAAGCTCTGTATCATCAACAGATGCATACAGTCCACACAAGCAGTTCTCCTTCCACCTCCCCCCTGCCCTTTGCCTCACAGTGTTAGGTGAGGGTGGGGGGCTGGCAATACTCCCTGCCCCTTGAGCAGCAAGTGGAGGGAAAACCCCAGCAAGAGCTGCTTCCCCCTCCGGGCACACCCTGGCTGGGGACTGTACAGGCCAGGGTGACAGTTAACCCCTTCCTAATCATAGTGTCTTGCTGGGTCCTGGCCACCCCCCCCACCCCTCAGCTCAACACTGTGGAAGGAAAGGGAAGGCTCATTCTAGCATCCTTGGTCTTCTTGCCTGAGCCACTGTAGGCATGTGCCTGCATTTCCTGAATCAAAAGTGAATGTCTATCCACTTGCAAATCAGTTCAATCTCTGCAGGTTAGACTAACCTGCAAAGACTGAATCAATTAAGTCTTGGGCTTTTTGAATGTCTGTCTCTAGCCTAGAGGTCCAGCAAGCAGGGGCATAGCTAGGAGCCATGACATCTAGTCTCTATCCCTGATTGGGGGTGTAGGGGGTTCAGGGGGTTAGAAGCAGTGTATCCTGGGATGCTGGAGGACCACAAATTGCTCATTTTACCTTCATGGAGAAGACTGAAGATAATGAGCTGGGTAGCACTACCCAGAGTTAACCCTTGCTTGAAGTGATATAATTTTGAGACACTCAGAAGGCTCTTAGCATGAGTTAATGAGCTTTAATGTGCAAACACTCACATTTTAGGTGCTCTTAGTATGGTCTAAGTGTAATGTATAAATTCTTCCTAATTTTTATTAGTTCTCTAAGCCCAATGAAAGAAAAAAAAGTCTCTGAATAGTGCAAATGTGTGCAAGAATCCTAAGCTATCCTTTTCCTACTTCCTATTTTGTTATGCTGCCTCATTTTCTGATATCAATATCATTTCTCTTCTGTCCAGTCTCAGTAGGTTGGTTTCTAAATGCATGAGAATTAAGTAACAGAACATGAGTATATTCTTAGTATATTCTCTAACTTGTCACAAAAGTAATCAAATAATATGGAAAATAAGTACCACTCTGAGGAGTCTTAGCCCAAACCAATGTGTAGTTCCCAGGAAGCAATTCTGCCTCAATAATTAACTCTAATCAGAAACCAGGGTAGAAAGCAAATTCTCCTGCTGCTTTCACAGTCCCCTGTCTCAACTCTGCCCGTATACAGAACTCTGCATAAGTAAAATGTCTGCACAAGACTTAACCTTTGCTCTCACACGTAGAAAAACAATAAAAGGACATTTGATGATGTGTCCTACAACAACAAGATCATGACTATTTTGCCACAAGGAAGGGATATCTAAAAATTTCAGTCAGAGAATTTCTCAACAGTATTAACAGATTTTCAGTGACAATTAACCTGACTTCATAGCAACATTTGTGATTATTACTAGGCAAATAGCCTTGCTCCAGGAAGAAGTTAATTGTTTTTGCACAAGCATATAGGCTGAAAAGTTCCCTACCCCAGCATAAATAGCCTGAAGTGTGTAAAATATTTTCAAAGCACAGATGTGAAATGTTTACTGATTTTTGCAAAGAGTGAAAATTGGTCTGGCCATTTATAGATAACCAAACTCAAAAGAAACAATATTTTCATTCACAACAAATTAAATGTACTAACACCTCTTCCAATTAAAATTCACAGTTAAAATCAGATGTTTATAATTATTGCTGCCTCATAATATGTATTTTGTATGCAGATAAATAGCAACCCTTATGAAGAAGTCATATGCAATTTAATAGAGATTTATCACTTCTCAATACATTTTAAAATATTCCACAGAATTTTATATTGGCAATATCATTCTTTATTAAATGATTTAAAATGGTGTCTCAAGGATTGAATTTTCTATTCAGATATACAAGTTTCTAGAAAAACTGTGCAAAATTCACCCCATAGACAGTTCTGACACTTCAACGTGTGTTTTTGTCTCAGGATGAAAAGTTGGGGTTTTTTTTGCAGAACAGAAATTCCAAAATTTTCAATTTAAAATTCTGTCAAAAGTATGTATTTTAATATTCCTATTATCTAACTGTTTCTTTGTAGTTTCCTGAATGGACCTGAAATGCATTGTTTCACATGAGTTCAACATTAAATTTCATTTTTCCATTCACCATTCTCCTGAGAGTTGTAGCTTAGGAACTCAGTATCTCCATTCACTGGTATGATATGAGCCAAGACACCAGCCAGACCATATTCCACAATACACCCAGGTACATATGACCTCCATGAAGTACCATGGAGAATCTGGTCAGCAAGAAATCTACATTGTAGTGTGGAAATGAGGTCCTGCTGGGAGCTAAGAGGTCTTCCTGGGTGTCTACAAGAGAATTGCAAGGGCATTTTACACATGCTCTTAACGTGCTTTGATTAGAGCTCATTGGAGCAAACTCAGTTAATCAAGTTGGCTGGAGCATTCTAATCGGGACGCTCCAATGGGTTGCAGGGTCTCATATATTCAATGTCCCTGTGTTTCAAAATGGTAGTGAGGGCGCTTTAACTAAAGCTTGTTGAACAAGCTTTAGTTAAAGTGCCCCCACCATCATTTTGAAATGCAGGATGCTGAATGGATGAGATGCTGTGGACATTTTAATTGCAACACCCCACCCCAGAGCATGTGTATAGACACCCAACCTCCAAATCATGTACAGAAATATTCTGACAGAACAATGTGTAGCTTAATGTGTTATTAAAGGGATTCATAATCAAATATTTCCTATGGCATCCTCTTAGCAGGCTGAACCAACCTCAAATGAACTATTTAATTTTGATTTTTCTGACAGAAAAATCATTTATTTTAAAATTCCTGATAGAAAAGTCTCTACCAGCCCCAGTTGTTAAGGTAATTTCTATTAGCTTCATTATGGGCTAGTTTGTTAATTTACCCTCTGTGCAGAGTAGCAGGGAATACAGAGGGTCATGATTCCCTACATGGAGGAAGTAATCAATTTTACGGGAGTGTAACCGGAAGCCCTCCCTCTGTTAGTGAAGAGTGGGGCAGCCCCTTTAAGGCAGTGTCTTTGTAGCACAGGCAGCCAGCTGAGCAGGGGTTAAGGGACAGCCCTGTAGTCAGGTCAGCTCACAGGGGTGTCACATGCTGAAAGAGGGTTCGGGCTCCAGCTATATAAGCTTGAGCTGGTCAAGGAGGCCAGCCCTGAGGGTGGTGGAGTGAGGAGCTCCTGACAGCAGCACAGCGGGCACCTGAATCTACAGTGGGACTGGAAGAAAGCAAGGAAGCATCTCTGCAAGCCTGGGAACAAGAAAAGGTTCCTAGAGAGAGAGAGAGAGGGAGACTCATTATGCAGCAAGTGACCATTATTTTATGTTAAACCCGGCAAAGGCTTGGGTGCCTACCAGAGTGTTTTGATTTAAGTTATACCAGTGGCTTGGGTTTGGGACTAAGGGGTGGTTTGGAGGTCCCATTAGTCCCCAGGGGGCACCTTATTGCCTTGAGAACTGTTGGGGGCAGGAGTAAGGTGTAACCAGAGGCCTGGGAGCAAGGCCAGAGCCCAAAGCCTGGAGCATGGCAGTGTTTGGGGCTGGAGAGCCCGGAGCCCCAAACAGCATGGCAGACAGGCGCTGGGGCCCAGAAGTCAGGTCTAGAACGGTGGACCTTGGCTATGGGACCAGCTAGAGTAGCAGGGCAGAAGCTGGGAAGACTGAAACCCCAACAAGAGAAGGAAGACCTGAGGTGGCCTGGAGATAGGGACAAGTGTCCCACCTGATTCCTAACTCAAAACACCTGCGAGGCACAGGGTGTGGTGCAAGGCCGAAATGGAGCCACACAGCTAGCCTCTAAGGCATTCTGGGGATCATTAATATAAGACCAGGGCAGCCTCCTGTACTTTAATAATACTTTACTTCAAAGCATGGCAGGTGACAGAGGGGTGGACTGCTCTGAGAACAGGGTGCAAGAAATTTTCTTGGCCTCCAGGGGCCTCACAGTCGCCCTTGGAGATGGGGTCTTGCTACAGGGAGCACATTATTTTTACATTTACATTCCCTGTGTGCTGTGTTGCCATGCACTTTTGGGCTCTGTCATTGTTTTAAAAGGGCTAGGAACTCTAGTGATAACAAAATGATGATTATCTGCATGTTTCTGAGTAAATTCACTGCACAAATGGGACTGGAATCAGTGAGTGCTTTGTTATGTAGTTCAGATAAATTTCTTCTTCTCAAGATATGATCCCTTTTTTCCACAACATTCACATAAGTTGCATTGTCTTGAGCTCCAAAGTCTGTCTTGGTTTTACTTACCTGAAATGGGGTTTTTTTAGCTTAAGTCATCCTAACACAAACCACAAAACCTGTCATGTTACATCATGTTTCCCAGATCTGAAATGTGAAAGAATGCCAAAAAAAGAGCAAGCACTAAATGAGGGGATCAACAGAAATGAGCACTGGGGATGCACAAATATGTGTCGCTGCTAGTTATCCCCGGGGAATGCCCCCACACGCGTGCTCTGGCATGCAGCAAATTGCCCCAGGAGGAGTAGGGGAGACTGGCCAGCACCTGGGCTGGCCCCAGCAACCTTACCTGGAGTCCTGGGGGCCTGCTAGGCTTCAGTGGCAGTGACTGGGCGTGCAGAGCCCCAGCAGCAGCTGGTGTGTGATTCTGGCCAGCCAGACCTCCGGTTTCAAGTGGTGCACGCTGCTGCCATGTGCACCATGCTGCCTTTTTCTCCAGGTTTTTTTTAGGATTTCTTAGTATTTCCCAGGTAATATACAGCATGAAAAACTTATTCACATGTGCCATGTGGGTTTTGTGGCGCTTCAGACTTTGAGGCACTGCAAAGCACACATTTCCATGCATGAGGACATGGCCTTGGAGGGCAGAAAGTTCAACAAAATTTGCTTCACCTGCATTTTCACTATTATGTTAATGCATGTTAAAAGTCAGGGAAATGTGGGTCTTTCTTATAGTATGTAGAATGTTCTCTGTATCCAATCTCTCCTGTTGACATTAATGCTTCAGTTGTGGTAATGGCGTTTGCTTTTCGTATTTCATATTTTTAAAAAAAATCTAACCAAAATAGCACCAGCAAACACTGGAAGAAATCAAATTGCAGAAGAATTGTAAAGCCATTAAAAATTAGCAGTTTTGGGTTAATTTCACATGAGACTGCCAAATAAAAGGCTCGCGCTGTGGTATAAAATATATTAAAATATAATACAAATTTCTAACATCTAACAATAGTGTAGATAGTTTCTCATCTAACAATAGTGTAAGAACTACTCAGATATAGTAGCATTTCTAAATCCAGAAGTGTCTTTATTTCAGTACCTTACTTCAACAAAGACAATATAGGATGGATTTGTACATTTGCAAATCCTCTGTGCAAGGCGGTGCAAAGAAATTTCATAGTGTTAAGCTTGATAGCACACAAGAACATGCACGGATACCCTTATTTCTATTCTGTTATGCAGGGAACAGCATATAGGCCTATTAAAGAGGTGAAAGGATTTGCTGTTAATATGCCAGGTGAATTCCAATTTGTAGGTAATGTTGTAAAATGAAAAATGAAAAGATTGATACAGAACAAAATAATATTAACTATATACACATACATAGCTAATAGGAATCCAGGAAAAAGAGCAAACTAAAGATAACTCCAGGGAATCCTACACTAAACATAATGTACTAACCAAGCAATCAGATACTCTATCAGCTCCCAGACTATAGTAGAAATACCCATGAATTATTCTATATGAATCATCCTTGTGTTTGGGTAAGTCCTGGGAAACGCGCTCAATTTCTGTGCATTTAGCGTCTCTTTTCGTCTTGCTACTAGTATCTGTACACACATCAGAAAAGTGTTACACTGTTGACAGTTGGAGCTTTTTCTTCCTACGTGATAAAACCAGTTTTCTACAGAGCATTGGTGTTGTTCTGTTTTCTCTGAAGGATTCAAGACATCATCAACGAACTAAGTTTGGTTGATCTTGTTATTACAACTTTTGATATTGCATTATCACCAGAACCATAATGTCTTTTGTCCCATTCATTTGCAATATCCCTAATGTCAAACGTATCCTGTTTGTCAGTTGAGACCCATCTGGGTCACTAAAATTTTGGTTTGAATAAGTTGCATTTTTTGGAAGTTGAGGCACCACTGGAATTCTCTGTTGGTTGATATTATTTTATGTGATTGGCTGTAACAGTATTTCAGCTGATAGTTTTTAGAGTTAGCCAACCCTTCTCTAGAGACTTTTGAACAAAACAGGCAGCATTTTACTCCTGTGAAAACAGCATGGGCAACTCCCAGACCCCAGGTACGTAGAAATTAGGGCTGTGCAAACCAGCACAGTTTTGTTTCGACTTGTTTTGCCATTCTGACAGGACAGTGTTTTATTTTGAGTTTTGTTTAATTTAGAAAGCACTGTTCCATTTTGTTTCATTGAAACTGTTCCACTGTTTCAATGCTGTTTCAACATTTTGCCCATAGGCTATATTGGGGAAGCACAAAACTGCCTATAACTTTGTCATTTTTTGGTAGATTTGGATGAAACCTTCAGGGACGGTAGCCACTTCTGAGGACATGAAACTTGACAATACTCAAGAAGATAGGTGCAGGGGTTTCTGGGAAACTGCACCCCAAATTCTTGAAAGTAAAACTCATGTCACTTGTATATGTAAAGGCTTCGGGGCGGGGGTGAAAACAACAGGCATGGTAGTGCCTGATGAGGCCACAAAACCTGCCAACGTTCAAGGAGATAGGTGCAGGGGTTTCTGGGAAACTGCACCTCAGGCTGCTGATATGCAAAACTCGTGGTATGTATGACTATGTGTATTAAGGCACAGAGGGGTGAAAACTGCAGGCATGGTAGCCCCTACTGAGACCATGAAGCTTGCCAGCTTTCAAGGAAATGGGTGAAGGGGTTTCTGGAAAACTGCACCTTAAGCTGCTGACAGGAAAACTCACAACATGTGTGACTGTGTGTGTTGTTTAGGCATGCCCTCACTGGCACTGGGGCCTCTACATGATGTGGTAGTGTGCCCCGATGAAGCATCCTCCTCCCCTACACCCTCATCCCAGTCTACCACTTTAAATAACAACAGGTAAAATAATAACTTAGTGAGCAGCACAGTAGCATCAGCGGCATTTCAGGCAGCCAAACTGTGACAGAGCTTTTCTTTCCTCTTCTGCAGGGTCTTGGTAGCCTCAAGGAAGGGCTTGAGGGCCACCAAGATCTGGGAGATGGTATCCCACTCAGCTCTGTTAAGGGGACCACTGATCCCAATCTCCACGAGCAAGGCCATCTCATGGATGGCCTTCCGTTGCTCCATCAGTTTCTCGAGCATCAGCTGTGTGGAGTTCCACTGAGTCTCCATATCCTGCATGATTTTGTGCTGCAGGATGTTCAGCTCTGCTTGTTTGTCCTGCAGCATCTTGCCCTGCTTGATGCTGTGGTGGAAGTTGCCTGCCACCTTCCTGCATTTGGAAATGAGCTTGCTGGTGGTGCTGGCACTGTCATTGGCAGCCCCGCCCCCCTCCAAGGCATCCCTGACAATGAGGTGGAACTTGTCTGCCACACGTCAGATACCAACAAAGTTGGCATCATGAACCGCCTTGATCATATTGGCCCCATCGTCAGTGACCATGAACCTGCAGGTGAGCTCGCCCTACCAAATGAGCCACCCTGCACCAAGCAGTTCGTGGCCCCCATGATCTCTGTTGCTGTGTGGGACTCATCCATCACCTTGGCTTGAAGGAAAGCCCACCAATGGCCTGACTGGTCACACCAGTACCTTGTGAGGGAGAGGTAGCTGTTTAGCTGGGGTACAGCCCCAGGCTACTCTTCTCTATCTCAGTGTGCTGAGCTTCTGAGCACATGTTCAAATGGAAATAAACTGTGGTGTTTATTACTCCAGAGTTTATTGCTCCTGGGCATATGTTCAAACAGTGCGCCCAGGA
>NW_017728917.1:2293931-2318783 GCF_001723895.1 Crocodylus porosus
ATCATTTGAATGTGACTTAATGACAAATAAGCATTGAGGTCAGTGCTAATCTTTAGAAACACAGAGCCCTCACATTTTATGAGTGCATTTGACTCTTTTAATAGCAGCTCTTGCTATTATATACTATAGAATAGACTCCCAGTGGTGGTGGTGCAGGCACCTACCCTGGAGATCTTCAAAAGGAAACTGGGTGCACACTTTGCTGGGGTTATTTGACCCCAACAGTCTTTCCTGCCAAGAGCAGGGAGGCTGGATCCCATGATCTCATGAGATCCCTTCGAGCACTAAACTTCTGTGAATTGTATTGGGTGAAAAAAAAAAAGAGAGAAAAAAAGTCTTTGGTTATTAAATATACTTCCCATATTGCTCAAATCACTGCCTCCGTAAGGAAAAACCTGTTAAATGCAGAATGGAAACTAGAAGAAAGTGAAGGGTTTCATCTTGACAGAACTTGACAAAGAAAAATAAAACAACAAATCAGGAGCTCTTTTTTAGTGTTTTTAGTATTTTATCAGACAAAACTCCTGTTGATTTGACCAGTAAATAATGCCTGGAGTTCTTATCTAGACAGACGAGGTTCTTTGGGTAAATGTGATATCTTTTATTAGACCAAGTGAATAGTTGGAAAAATTGTTCTTTGCAAGCTTTCATGCACAAACACCCTTCTTTGGGTATGGTAGACAGTCTGCTGGTGAACTGTGAGCTCTACTAGGTAGAAATCTTGAATTCTTATCTGTAACTCACCTTCTTTGCATACCACCTAGGAATTTGGCCTCTGTTGTCTACACTGATATAACTCATGCTTACAGGACAAAAGAGAAGCCATTAGCCCATCCTATCAAAGCCACTCCCTGCTTTGATTCCTACCTTTTCCCACCTCCTTAGCATGTAATTTGCAGCAATTTGAAGTCTCTTTGTCTCAGCTCTGTTCCCTTAATCCAGCTACACCTACTTCTCAGCACATAATTTACACCTTACACATCACTTCTGAATTTTTTTCCCTAGCCTCTTCACCAAAGGCTTAAAAAATGTTGGTGCGATGTATTTCTGTTTTATTTTTTGTTCTGTCACAGTGCATTCCTCTTACTAAGCTTTTAGCATCTAGTTTGTACCCTCCCCAACAAATCCAAATCTAACTTTTAATAGTCAATTTAGAATGCACATGCCTAGAAAAAATAGGTCAATATTACATTGTCACTAAACGGTAAATATTTCTTGCCAATATCATATAAGATTTCTACTCCTCCAAAAATTGTAAGACAAACAAAAATATCCATGCTTTCATTTAAGAATAAACTGAGTCTTTACCACAAGCCCTAAAAAAGGAGTTCATAGATTTCATAGACATTAGGGCTGGAAGGGACCTCGGGAGATCATCGAGTCCATTGAGTTGTGTGTGTGCTCTGCATTAGAAACAGATGAGGTACCATACTACATTTCAGGGAATGCATCTATATGCACACTTTTATGCACATTACCCTATTTTAATGCACATTAAAGCATCAATAAAAAGCTGTGCTCCTTAGTTAATGTGCATTAAGACAGGATACTGCACATTTTCTTAGTACCTCACAATGGAGGGTGCCTGTACCCGAGTTTAGAGGCTGCTCCAATGTGCTGTAATTACAGCACATCAGAACAGATATAATTAATTGAGTCTTTTGGAGTGTGGCAGTTACCGTGCTCCAGTAGCCTCCCACATCTCATGTCTCAGCATCCTCACACTGCAGAATGGCAGCAGGGGCACTTGAACTAAACCTCATCAAACAAGCTTTGGTTCAAGCACCATTGCCTCCATTTTGTCGATGTCGATGTGCTTTAGTTAAAGTGGTTCTTGGAGCCTCTCTAATTAAAGTGCCACCCCCCTCTATACCTGGAGCATGTGTACAAGTGCCCAGAGGTACTAGATTTAATGTGCATTAACTAAAGCACATTAATGCATGTGTAGATGCACCCAGGGAGTCACAGAGACAAGATTTTTTCTATTTATTGCCTGAGCTCAGATACCCATACAGAAGAAGTAGAGGCTTCATGGTTACCTCTAGTGCAACATAACTGGGATAGTCCATGCAAAAGAATAAATGGGAACAGGTCTTAAGTAACAATCTTGCACTCAGAAGTAGTATAGTTCAGTCTACCACTTCAGCTTCAACCTGTTTTTTTAATTATATTTTGAAATCTTTTTAAAGAATTTATCTCTTTGAGAAAAATGTCTTTACTCTATTTTACAGGTTTGCATCACTCTTTTAAGGCAAGCTTTTCAAAGCAAATTCCAGATTTATATGTAAATGACCTGTAGATCAATTAAAAGATAAATTTGACATTTATATGGGAAAGAACAATTGCAATGAAATGTAATTCTCAAATTTTGATAATTTTTATCTAGTGATCACTAAGGAATTATTCAGGTAGAAGATGAGGAATCCCCATTTTGCTAGTGATTTCATTTTCTACTAAGTATTTCCTGATTCAGGTTTCCAGTTTTGTTTGTCTTTGTAATTTTAAAATCATTTTATTAAAACCTGTAGCATATGTTAGATCAAATGCTGGCTGTACAGAAGACAAAAAATTTTTTTTCTGGAAAATCAAACCCAGAGAAAAATTACTCTTGAAAATATGATTTTGGAATGAGCTTGAAAAATACTCTTTGCAATATGATTTGTATCTACATTATGTAGAAAAAAGTTACATTATAAGAATATTACAACGTTATTATAAAATTTTACAAAATATTACAAAATTACAAAGTTGAGTACTCAAAAGCAGAGTGAAAGTTGCCCATAAAAGGGAAACTAAGCTATATCCATAGAGTTAAGTTGTAGCAGACCTGTACTGAGACATGCCATACGAGCTCTTAACACACTACTTCCTGAACCAGAAATATGCACTAACACATTGTGCTGGGAGGTGAGGTCACTAAGATGCCTATATTACTTCACGTGTGAGAAGTCATCTCAGCAGAGCATTGCTAGGTACTATAATGAAGTGGTATAGACCTAAGGCACTAGTCATGCAGTTGACAGACTGTGGCACTGTTATACCTGCAAGGAATTTACCTATGTGGGTCAGATTATGACCAGGTCCTGGTCAAATTATATGACCAGGTTTTTTAGAAGCAGTTCTTAAGAAGTGCCACAAATCATTTAATTATACTATATCCTTTCTCAAAGGGAGAGGATTATAGATACAATTGCAACTATTTGGTGTTGGTATTGAATATATAGGTATCAGTAATACTGACATAGAATCTAATTCTCCACTTCATTATTTGGCCCATATGGCTGCTCACTTTCACTAAACCCAATGGAGATACACCAGTGTAAGAATGGCGACTCAAAAGTGTATAATCTATAAAAATCTACTGAAGAATGCTATCCTCAGTTCTTGGATATAAGATTGCACTGCATCCTCCACGTGCGTATGAGTGGGGCCATTTTCCAGTTCAAGCTGGTCCTGCAGTATCCTGTCTTAATGCACAGAGAAGCATGGGCTTGTGACTTCCAGAATAACCATGCAGGGCAAGTAGTGCATAGTTGAGTGACTGTGGCTCTTCTCAGTCGCTTTTGTCCTCCTTGCTTGAAACTCTAAGCAGTGCATGCACATCACTCCCCTGTTACTTTGCAAGGCAGGTGACACTGGTCCACAATTTTCTTATGGTCTGTTGAACTAATGTTATAAAATAACAGTGTTTTACTAACTGAAGAGACGTCTCTGTGGGGCAACTTGCAACACAAAAGTGTGAACAGCTAAATGATCTTTGCCTCCTAATTGCCCCTAACTGCCATGTGAACCATTGCAGCTGCTACAAAGGAGTCACCCTGAGGCTGGGAAACGAATTGTTGGTCCTTTTAATGAAACCCAGAGTCTGCTCTACATTTTAACTGTGTGCACACCTGGATCCATTGGGGTATCTATTGTATTACTTTCCATCACCATAAGGTTATTATGTACCCTTGTTAAATTCCTTCTAAACTGATTTTTCACACGGGAGCCTCTCATGGTTCGCCACCAGCCATTGGTCCCACTTTGCCTTGCCAGATTGAGCATGGCAGGTGTTCCCTCTTCCTGCCATCTCCTGGCTTACCAGTTGTTCTAGTACTGGTAAGCCAGGAGGTAGTACTTGCCAAAGGAATAATCTCCTCCTTTCCCATAAGCATTTGCATTAACTGGTTGTGCGACTGAAAAGCTATGTGGCAAATCTGTTTGGCATGACCATGTAAAAACACTGGTAGTACTCTGTAGTTTCCTGATCTGTGACTTTGCACAGGGGGCAACAATACAGTCTATCAAACACTCACATACTCTGGTCTTGTCTGCATGACCACGATATTTCTTGTCAGGCAAAATGCTGCAATGTATGGTGGTGTGCAGAATGAGCTCATTGTTTCATAATCTGACTCTAAACATGACTGTTTTTAAGGAGAATCATTTTTCAAGCTGACTGATGTATATCATTATGGAAGAAGACATTTCCTGTTTGTGCTTTGAGTGTAATTTGAATATGCCTAACAGATGTCTGCTGCTCCACACAGTGTCTTCAGTGTGCCAAATAGATGCCATAGTCACCTTTAAACTCTTTCCAGTTTTGCCTTGGAAAAAGTCACTTGGCTGTTTTCAGCATTCAGTACCTGTTTGATGATATAGCTTAGCTAGAGCATACTGCAGACATGGAGGAAATGTTATTTTTGTATTTACTTATTTATTGAACACAGCTTAAGGGCACTTTTACATTTGACAATGTCACGATGTACCCAGTTTTGGGGGGTTTTGGGGATGGGTTAGATGAGGAGCTAAGGAGGCATTGAAGACAATACCCATCAGCAAGGCTTCAGAGCAAAATACGAAGAGCAATTATGCTAAGAGAAATGATGATTCTTCTAATGACCCTTCACGTATAGACAAATCTCTTACATTAATATAGTGTCATTCATCCTGAAGAATGGCTTAATTTAGATTGCTGCACAGAAAATTTATTTTCTTCTTCTACACTGCATAGAACTACCCCAGCTACAAATTGCCAGGGGATATGGACTGAGGACTATAATAGGTCTTCTCCAACTTTAATTTTTAATGATAATGTTATTGCTTTTGTAGGTATGTGATGAAGTAGGATCCAGAGTGCAATGCAACAAAACTTGTGAAATTAATTATTTTGACTAGGCAAGAGGGAAGATCAGAACTTGGCGATGTTTTATATTACTTTGTGTGAGTACAAGTGAAGAGTCTGGCCCTGAGCAGACTGCCTAGGATATATGGCTGAGGTGCCCTCAAAAAGGTAATGAATGTAAAATGACAAGCAATGTCTGGTTACTGCTTAAACTAGTTGCAGCAATTCTTCTATATCCATACTGTAAAATGGTGCTAAGTGATAAGCCATGACAAACTTGAGGAAAGATGTGTGCATGCATGACAGGTTACATAACTGGGCCAGTGTCAGCTGAGGTGTCTGAACAGGACAAGCTTGACTGTTTTGTCCTCACTGGCCATCCCAGTGGACAGCAGGCCTCTTGCTGAACTCATTTTATGCTATGGCCTATGTGACTGACAGATTTACTGTCATCTTGAATATTCTTAATGAACGTGTCGTACCATACCTACTCCAGAAACTCAGCTGACCAAGTCCCCTTGGGGAGGCAAACTGGTACATCTCCCTTTATGTGAATTATTCTCCTGTGTCAAAACTGCAGTTATATGATTAAGGGATTTTCTCATAATTGCCTTGTGAGCCCTGTTTGTTGTAGCCACCTTTTCCTTTTCATTCCTATTGGAAACTCCTTGGGATGTAATTTACTGGTAGTTATGCGTCCATACAGCACCTCATATACCATGAGGCCTGAGCTGTGATTGGGCTTGACATAACTGCTGCACGAGTTATAATACGACAGAGCAAAGTCTGCAGATGAAGTTGTGGCTTGTCATTTTAATGGGTCTCTTTCTCCTGCTGAAATTAGCGGGTCCATTTGCGGGATCTCAATGGGAGGCTTTTTCAAGGGTCTTTCACTCGCAGTCCATCATCTGCAATCACACAGCAGCGTGCTAACAGTTCAGATGTGAATGGAAGGGCTAGCATTCTAATGCATTCTTAATGTGATTCTTTCACACTGAGGAGGTGCAGTAATAGCTGTCTGTTAGTTTCAAAGCAAATTATTATACTTCAGACTTCCTTCTTGTAAGAGAACACTATGTGCCTGAATGATGCCTGATCATTGAACTTTGATATGCAATATGTTCTGTGAGTGAGTTCTACCCCTTCCTTTGCATGGCAGATCCTGTTGGTAGCATGCTTTTTTTTTACAGTAATTGAATCTAGTAGCACTCCATTGTGAGTGTTTTCCGTAAACTCCTCTCTGGGATGCTATTAGTTACAGTTGAAAATGAAAGCAAAACTTGTAGGATATTAAAGACCCCTGACACTTATCTAGCCAACAGATTTGCTACATTTCCATAGCGGTAGCAATGTGGTAGATAATGTATGTAGCTGGGGCTATTTCTTCATCATGCGTACTACTCACTGTGATGTTGAGTAACTTTCTGTTCCTATCGTAATTTTGTTATGGACAATGATGCTGTAATGCTTACTCCTAGAGATAAACTAAGTGAAAGGCCTGTGACCTAACTCCCAGCATAGCACAGGGAACTTACATTATTTAAAACGAAGTGCAGAGCAAAGTAGGCCTGTGGCCTAAATCCTATTTTAGGCGGTGAGGCTATGCATTTGCATATTCACTGACCTGCATTCATGCATACTGGCTTCTGTCCCATCCAGGAAAGCACAATACAGCTGTAGACTCTCCATCCACCTGAATAAGGGTGTTTGTACCTGAAAGCTTGAAAGAACAATTTTTCCAACTATTTAGTTGGTCTAATAAAAGATATCACATTTACCCAAAGAATCTTGTCTGCCTATGAGCAATATGGCTACAACCAACACCCCCAAAACATGGAAGATATCATTTTTTCAGGTTTTAACTTCTATTTTTTCCTGTGCTGCTTAACTTGGTTTTTAGCTCCTGCCTGCCCCCCCGTGTTCTGCATTTCACATTTAATAGCTATTGGACAGAGAGCACTGAGGGCAGAGGCAGAGACAGATGCATGGTCATCCTTCCTTCTTGGACAGTGCCCAAACCACTGAGCTACAGTGTCAGGCTGTCTTTCGCCTTCTCTCCTTCTGGGTCTACATAGTGCAATGCATAGGGGGTACATGGGGGTTCATGTGCACTCTCTGAGAGTGCTGGTGCACCCCCTGACTGGCTGCACTCACCACTTTGGTGATGGGTGGGTGGGGGCAGGCGGGAACACTGGTGCCCCCCTGCAAGTGCTGGCCAATCACTGCAGCTACTCCCAAAAGCGGCCACAGCCACTCCCAGAAGCAGCTGCATCAATCGGCTGCAGCGGGATTGGCCACAAGGAACACCCCCACCCCTCAGGCAGTGAGATCAGCTGCAGTGGGATGCCCCCTCACAGTTGGCAGAACTGGTTGCAGGGGGGGCATGTGCCCTCCCTGACTAAGGCAGCACCAGTCGTCTATGGGACTACATGTCTTCTCATATGGGATTTGGGTGATCTGAGTTCAAGTCTCAGATTTACCACAGATTCTCATGTGGCCATACCCCCATCATGGCCAGCTTTAGTAAAAGAATCCTCTGCCCAGGAAAAGTGGAATCTGACTCCGCAGACCAGAGAGAGGAAACATGGCCCTGTAACTTGGAGGTTAAGGCACTCATGTAGATTTGTGTTCTAGCTCCCATTCCAAGTACTTCTTATATAAGTTACATTAAACAGCCTTTAATAAAACACAGATATAGCCTGGAAGAAAGAGACCAAAACCCCAGAGCTCTCCCTTCCCTGATGGAGCTTTCTAGCTGGAGAAATTAATTTTGAACTGTTTTCTGATCAGTGAAATAGCTTCAAAAGGAGTATCAAATAGTATGTATATCCTGTGAAAACTCTTTGCCTTAAGGTGCCTGTAGACCTGCCAGGGGGCTGTTCTGATGTGCTGTAATTACAGCGCATTGGGTAAGACTCAATTAATTGAGTCTGCTGGAGCGTGCTAATTAGTGTCTGCATCTTGTGTAACAGTGTCAGTGCACTCCAGAATGGTGGTGGGATGCTTTAAGTAAAGTTCAGTTGAAAAGCTTTAGTTGAAGCACCCCTGCCACCATTTTGAAACATGGGGATGCTGATCCATTTGACACTGTGGGAACTTTAATTAGAGCAACTATCAGAGCCACTCTAATTAAAGTGCCCCTCCCCCACACCCAAAGCACATGTAGAAATGCCCTTACATGGTAGGGCATTTTCCTGGCAGATTTGAGATGTAGGTTTGAATGGCCTTAGATGCAGGAGAAAGAGATCTTCACTTTCCAGCCAAGTACTGTAATGTATTGCTATTCTATTATATAATAAGAGGTACCTTCACCATCACCTTCTCTTTGTCCATGTTTTAAAAGAAACTGATATCTAAAACTGCATTTTGAGAAGAGTTCAATCCTGTGTGTAGGGCCTCTGAAAGACATTAAAGTAAAGGCACTATGGGATTTGATACGAGATCCCATCAACTGTACTTCCTGTTGGGCCATATGTGCATGACAGGAGGCAGGATTATGGGATCCCTCTTCTGATCCCATTAACTTTTATGAAAGCAGCTGCTTCTGAACTGAATAAAGCCAAATGACACTTGAGAACAGGCTCTTTCCTATGGATGTATGATGGTCTGCTGAAGACTCAGACCAGAAGAGGGAAAGATTCTAGCCCAATGTTCCTCCTCTAGCTTCTTCAGCCTAATTGTTGTTGGAAATCCCACAGCTAGGACTCCAGTCAAGTGATCGGGACTTCCAGCGGGGGAAGCACATAGCGCCGCTCTAATTAAAGTGCCCAGAGCATCACGTGTATCAGCATCCCTGTGTTCAATGAGCCTTAGTTAAAGCACCCCCACAGCCATTTTTCTGCATAGGGATGCTGACACACATGACGCTGGATTACTGTAATTACCACACTCCAGCTGACATGATTTAATCTACTCTGCTCCGACACACTGTAGTTACAGCACGTTGGAGCAGCCTCACTGCACGAGTATGGGCACCCCAAAGACTTGAATTATTAATTGATGTCTTGTGTTTCTAGAATGCTTTGTATCAGTGTTAAATTGTGTAACTATGAACCATATTCCCAGAATGTCTTCTATTTATGCTACGTTGACACCAACATCCTTAGTGCCAGGTGTAGAAGCATATCAAAAAAAGAAATGATAAAATGAGTAATTTGATTAATGGGCAATAAACATGTATTCTGTATCAGGGTCAGAACAGAACAAGATATTCTTGAGTTTTGCTGTATTTCTGGTGTGTTTTGATAAGAAACTAGCAAAAAGTGGTCTGAAAATATACTGGTAGTGGAACAATTGGACCTCTGTGCTAATTGCAGGACATACCAAGAAGGCAGAATTTATGACCTTATTCATGGAGTCTGTGCAGAATGAGATAAGGGGAAGCTGGGAAAATGTCTTGTGAGTTGGCTAACTTTTGGACATGTGTACAGGGCTAGATAGGAGAAACATGCACAAAGCCTGAGGTAAAACAAAGAAAGGACTTATCCATTGTAAACAAATGGGATATAAATAAAGGTGTTAAAACTGCAATGAGCATGCTCCATCAAACTGCTACAGTCACTGCAAAAGGCTGCTCCTTTGGGATGGGTAATGTCTAATGTTATGTCTGGCTGATTAAAGATAGTCTTTTATAGCCTTAATCAATAAATTAATTGAGCTTGGTCTGTTGGGTCCCTTGAGGCTGCCTTAAAAGGGACAACAGGCAGCCAACAATACCTAGTTTCCAGATTGGGATCCTGAGTAAGCTAGGCACAGAGCTGCTCAGCCCTGTCAAAACTGCGGCACCTCTGGACATGTGCAGAAGTAGGGTTTTCAGGTGCCTGGGGAGCTTTACTGGGAACCATCATCTTTACTGGTTCTGTAATTAAATGTTTAAGCAGCAGATGAGCAAGGGTTTTCTGTATAGCAGTTTGTGATTTAAGCACCTAGACACACAAACCTTTTTTTCTGAATCTAGCCCATAGCTTTTGTGCCTCAGTGAAATAGGGTGGAATGCGGATACATCAAAGGCTGTGAGGAACTGAGATACTATGGTGATGGGAATGATATATATGATATATGCCTGAAATAGATTATGGCCCTTAACGTGTAAGGAGTTATAACATTTTAGATTACACTCTCTAGATTAGATTCACTTTTTAGAGTGAATATAAGTGATTGTTCAACTGAGCCTAGGTTAGTGCAGTGGCTGTAAATTATACATTATCTCTGAATTTGACTGGCTGAATAATTCCCACTGTATCCATCATTAACAAAACAGGGCATCACCTACTTTCACTTTATACAGTAATTGCTACTTATAATAATCGTTCTGAATACCGAGTTAGCAGAGTTATTATGTAATTGTTTTCTTTAAACAGGCTAACTTCATACAGAGGAGTACAAGGCTATAACCACCAGGTTGCCTTCCTGTTTTGCCTATGGCTTGTATTTCAATGGTACTGAAATAATGGTGAACGTTAGCTAATCACCTGAGCTTTTTTTTTCTTTTACCTTCTGATTAGGTAACTGATACTTGTCATTATCCTTGTACTTTATATCTCCTGTGGATGTGTCACAGAATCTAAATTCTTTCACACAGAGATGCATGTAGGGCCCTACCCTACCTCTTGGTAGGAGGGCTTTTTGCCAAAGGAGATTTTTATATTTTAGCTCAAGAGAACAATTAGTCACAATGTTTAATAGCAGCATCATGGGCAGGTTTTAACGAGCCTTCACAGGTCATCCATTCCAGCCCTCTGCCCCAAGAAGCCATTGCTTTCCTATCTGTGAGGCTAGCAGATTCTTGCTCTCCCCTGAAGACTCCAGCTATTTGTTGACTGCTCTGCACTAGTATTTTTTTTTTCCAATTACATTTGCTGGAAAGTGGCATGTTCTATTTTTTTCCATATTTTGAACTGGCTGAATAATTCCACCTGTCCCAGAGGGGACAACAAAGGCATTTCTCACAGTTTCTTTGAAAAAGAAAGTATGACAGAGCCCCTTAACCCAAGTTAAGGAGGAAACTAATCCCCTCAGAACATGACTTTTTTAAAGGCCTACAATCAAACGGCTGATTTGAAAGCATTAAAAAAGAGATGTCAACTAAAAGAAAACCCAACACTTCCTAGAATCATGTTGAATATTCAAGCAAACGAACATCTCCAGGGACACATACAGGAGTTATATTTAGATTGACCTAACTAAGGTTAAGTCTGGATGGGGATGGACTATGCCATTAAAGTACTTACTTGCAGTGAACATATATGCTGTATAGCCACCCCACTCATCCCCATGGTAGTGAGCCTCAAGAATGCAAAAATGCTCCTACATCTTCTTTCAGCTGGGTGCAGATGAGCTCCATATCACAGATAGCTCTTCTAGTGGGGAATGTCGAGAGACCCTAGGAAGAGTCACCCTGTAGCGCCCCCAGCCTAATACTCCCACTCCCATGCGTCAGGTCTAGACAGACATGCAATGATGGAGCTGCCATAGGCTGGGTGAATTTAAGCATGCCCGAGACAAGGAACTTCCACAAGGGAGCCTTCACAATAGCTTATCCACTGACTTATTCAGGCGTGTGATGTGCAAGTAGAAACAGGTGGGCAGGACATGCTTATGACTGGCCTTTGCCAAGGGTGCTGTGGATGCATTACAACATGCCCTTAAGTACTTCTCCAAATCCCATTACTATAACACCATTTCCTAGGTCATTTATGGTAACTTGGAGGAGAACATCATGGGTAAGATAACTCTTCTGAAATGTAGAAAATCAACATGATAAGAAAAGATATTCACCTGTAAACCAAAAAACAATGCCTGCTAGCACTGTGAGTCGTGGCTAGCAAACTACTGCTCTAGAGGCTTTTATAGAATGTGGGTCAATGCTGTAATAGTCTGTCTAGAGGGAGGAGAAGAGGAGTGAGT
Source organism: Crocodylus porosus (assembly GCF_001723895.1). Taxonomy (NCBI): domain Eukaryota; kingdom Metazoa; phylum Chordata; order Crocodylia; family Crocodylidae; genus Crocodylus; species Crocodylus porosus. The sequence goes on from NW_017728917.1 coordinate 2,305,945, forward strand.
CTGTACTTTATTCTGACTGCAAATGTATTTGATTTTGTTCGGGTTACTTCTTCTGGCTCTTTGGAGTTCAAATCCTACTGACTTGCAATGATTTAGGTTCCCAGTGCCAAGATTGTTTAAGATGCTTAGCACCTGACCTCTGCTAGGAGCCTAAATGCCTTAAAAATTTGAGCTTATTTGCTTAAGTCACTTTTGAAAATGAGTTCTATGTCATTTAAGCACTTATAGAATGGCTACTTTAAATCTATTTCCTAGGTCAATGTGTTTCCATTTATGGAGACCCTTTGAGGACCACAGTGTCATGAATGAAGCTCGCATGTTAGGAAATCAAGTGACGAGAAAAGAGATGCACCTGTAGACTGAAAATAAGAAGCAGCAAAATAAAAGCCATTAAGAAAAGATTTCCAAAGAGAACAGAAAACTCATTAAGGCCAGCACTTAATTTAGGCCTGCTAAGGGACTTATACATTTGGATTTTGTGTGGCTCTTCATTGTAGAGTTTAAAAGAGCACTTGTCAAGTTGCTATAGCAACTTATATATCACATGTTACATTTGCTGCCTCTAAGATGCAAGCTATTTCCCAAAGAAACACAAATGTATTAGGATTACATTTTAGCTTTGAGGGCTAAAAATATTTTATAACTTTCAACACAGTTTTGTTTTGAAGTGGGGCTTTTAGATGCTTCTAAGAAAGAGGAGGTCAAAATCCTTATCCCATGCCCTGGTGGAGGGTTGTTCAATGAGGGAAAAATACAGACTTATGTGATATGTTAAGTGGTGAGAGATACTGCGGAGGTGTTTTCAGGTAGACAATTTCAGGAAAACAAGATATAGTGCAGATTTGTAGGATCACAAAAAACCTGTACTCTCCTCACTTTACACATTCTGCTCTTACACTTCATTAAATGAGTGATAAGATAATATTAACAATAGAGGCCCCAGTTTTACCCATTTATTTTAACATGGCTCTGATAGCCCTGTGAAGAGAAGGTAAGTAACAAGTTAATAACAACTGAGACCCATGCAAATATACAATACATCTTTATATTTATGCCTGAAATGGTCTGGTATAGGCATACCATTCTGGCTAGTTTAGAAAGCATCCAGTGCAGTGATATGGAGCAAACATGTTGGATTGAAAAGAAAGAGGGCAGATCTGACATTCTGTTCCCCTGCCGCTATCATTGTCATTTCACTGCATTTTCATGCAAAATGAGAATTAAATATTACTAAATCAGAATGATGGTGATTTATGCTTTTCCCTGATGTGAATGGTGACACAATTACTGAGAACCAGGCCTTCTGTTTCTCTACAAAGTCTTCGAAAACATTTTTTCAGAGCGGACAGTTACTGGGACATTAGAGCAGCTTGTTAAATTAAATATTTATTCACAATGAATTATGTATCCAATATCAGTAGAGCTCTGCTAGTCTCACTGAGTATTTGGGTAAGAAACACAAACTAAATGTGATACACAAACTATTAAGGAGGTTGAGCCAACCGTTTGGTATCTGATAAACATAAAAATGTCTCTACATAAAATCTCTGTACAATGAAAAAAAAGACCTCCTATTTTTACATTATATGTTCAGATGCACACTTAAGACTTGTCATTGTGTGTCTGAGCACTGCTAATTCTACATTATTAAAATAGCACCCATGCTAAATCAGTTCAGGTAAATGGGCCAAGAAGAACTTGATCCCTCATCCTCTGGAGTTAAAGCATTCCATTTAAATACGATGAGCTTCTTTCTGCTCCTGTTTTCATTTCAGTATAAGAAATGCTTTTTCCTTTGAGCATCATACTTTCCAACTGTAACAGGGAGAGACTACAGCAGAAAGAGTCCCAGGCAGTTGAATAGGGTTTAGTTGCTGGAAGGATGGCAGCACAGGCATAACTGTACCTTAGGCAGTGCCCATTACAGGTCATGGCAGGTAACCCCACGGCAGAGGGAGCCAGAGAGTTGGGAGGTGGCCTAGCCATGGTATGATGACCCTGGGGGGTGGGGAGGGGAGGTGGGGAGAGCTTTTCACTTTAAAGCAGCTGGTTGAATGTTTTTGTTCTCGTTCATACTGGTGGACTGGGTGTGGCTTATAGGGGAGGAAAGATGCTTAAGGGGGGCACTGTTGAGCCCTGCCAGGGTAGGGGTACAAGGCACAGAAAGGCTGAGGTCAAGACAGCCAGGGCCTGAGTCCAGGGGGCAGCAGAGATGGCCGCAGTAGACAAGAGACTGAGACTGAAAAGAGGCCAGGGACAGTGGGCCTAGGCCACTAGTCAACAGCCAGAGTAACCTGTAAGCTCAAGCTAAAAATGTCAAGGCTAAACAGGAAGGCAAATGGTGACCAAGTGACATCTGTGAACCATGGGTATGGCAATGGGGGTAGCAGAAGGCCATGATTAAAATCCCTAAGGCTTAAAAAGGGCCATTTGGACCATGGGTAGGAACCACTGGCTTACAGTGCCAACTGGCACCAGTATGTCTGGTGAGGTATACTGGTGCCAACTGGTGCCAGTATGTCTGAAGAGCACTCCAGGACTCGGGGGCGGCCTCCCAATTAATAACAAAGAATATAAAGTTGTGGCAGGAGAGATAAAGAAGCATGGGAGTTGTTATTTAGAGGACTGGGAGTTCAGGCAGGCTTAGGATGGACCTAGGAAGCGTCAGCCCCGCCCCCCCCCCGGTCCATCTCTTATTATACCAGCATTGACACCCAGTCCATGGACCTATATTATTGGTGTTTATGCATCAGAAATGAAACCAACCTGATTTTCGGAGCCTAAATCAGGCACTCTGGCACTTATTTAGAAACTCTAAAAGACAGCTAATATGGAATTACACAGTGCATATTCAAAATAGATTCAAAACAGAACCATATTTTCTTCCAAGTAAAACTTCACTTCCAAGTAATTCAGCCACTTTGCAAATAGGTACAGGAGCCTAAATTTGACAAAGAGGTTTGTTTGTTTCTTGTGGGGATGTGAGCGCCTCTTTGCTTAGCTTTGTTTTCCTGAAGCAACTAGAGAACATAGAAGATCCAGAGAAATTAATATGACTTAGCAAAACCAGTAGACTGGCAATCTGACTTTTTGCACAAATGTAATTTTTCATGGAAGTAAGGGCATTTATACACATACATTTGTCTGCTTCGACACACCAGAGATCTGGCACATCAGAGCAAATCGATTAATTGAGTCTGCTCCACATGCAAGCCAGTGCACCCAGCGCTGTGTTGCATGCATTTGTATAAATGGTGCAATGGGTATGTAGCAGGGCACTGAGGTGCCTGCTACTTGTAGAGTAGTAATGAAGAGGCACAACCGGTGGGAGTCAGCTGACCAGAAGGGGCAGGACTTGGGTCCTATATATCTCCCAGGCTGAGGTCAGGCAGACAGTTCCCTGCCAGCAGCCATGGGGGAAGGAGCTCTCCCAGAGCAAGCAGAGGGGGACGCCAGGCTGTAGGTACAGCTCTGAGACTGGGGGAAGGATAGAGCACCCCCGATGTGGTGGGAATAATGTTATAGCTGAGCAGCTTGAATTTATGTTACAGCCCAGGGGATTGTGTTTTGTTTCTTGTTGTATAAAAAAATGGAGGTTTGGGAGAGGCTATTAGGGGTTGGAGGAGACCTCCTAGGGGGCCCTCGGCAATGTGGGAACTCCAGCCCCGGAGAAGGGGGTGCAAATCCCGGCGCCAGCGAGGCACAATCTTAAAAGCTGGGGCGCTCTGGTGCACCTGTGGTGCAGCTTTATTTTGGTATGGTTTTATTTGTGGCCTGGAGGCTGCAGGCTTGGGGTCATCCCCTGGTTTTGGGCTTGCAGCCCTTCAGCTGTGGGGTTGGCGCCAGGCCTCTGGACCAGGCTCCAGATTGGAGCAGGAAAAGGGGCCCTGGGCTTTAAGGCAATGGAAAAGGCTAGAGCCTCGGAGTCAAACCCTGTTCAGTAGCTTTAGATGGGGAGGCCTAGCTAGAGAAAATCAGGGGTCAGTCCCACATAGGGGAAAGGCCCCAACATACCCAATACAATAGGCAGCCTCCCGCTCACAAGGACATCATCCTAATTTCCATCAAGAAGTGGCAGGTGAGTGTATGGCGGGACATAAAAACCCCAAAGAAGAATCCAAGGGCGCCCCATGCAAGGCACGGTGGACTAGGAAGATGGCGCTGAGAAGGGTGACCTATTACAGGGTATCAGCACTGACAAAATGGCAGTGGTGTGCTTTTGAACTAAGACACCTTCACTATAGTTCAAAAGTGTGCTGCCGCCATTTTCTCAGTGCTGACGCACATAATTTCACCATTTATATAAATGTATGCACTGCAGCGCTGGGTGCTTTTAAAAACATCCAGTACTGCAACACAAGCATGTATACAAATGCCCTAAAAACTTATCTTCAAATTTCTTGATGTTAGCCAAGTTTACGTGCTCTCAGTAATTAAAATGATACCACATTAGAGAAAATAGGATTTTTGTTGATCTTAACATTCTTTCAAGAGACTCCCTTTTTTTCCAAACTCTTTAATTCCTTATGTAGTTTTTGGTGTTAAATGTATCATGCAGAATACCTCTAGCACAACACTGGAGCAACGGTTATCATCTTTACAACAAAGTTCACCTGGAGGATGAACAGTCTGTGAAATGTTCCACTTACCACCTAGCCCGTTGTAGGAACTAAGTAGAAAAACGGTGGAAGCAGGAATTACTAGCCCTCTCAAGGCTCTGAAAAATCATCTGTCCAACCCCCACTTCAGCTTGTAGAGGAATCTATATTTACGTGAGACTCTTGGCTTTCAGTATAAATAACACTAGCACAGTGTTACTGCAGCAGTATTTACCTGCATCCACTAAAGATGGAGATCTACATCATGGACCTGCATCTTCACCCTGCCTGAGCATAGATTTTGCTACATTCCACATATAGAAAAAGAGAGAGAGATCAATAATCTATGAGTTGATCTCATCCTTAATCAGTAAAAAATGTTCTTTAATATTACACACATAACTCTTTCAGCCGCTCAATAGTAAGCATATTTTTTTAAAATTACTTTCATGAGAAGCACAAGAACTGACTCTTCTTAACAGCAGCTGCTAATGTTCTGTAATGAAAGCACTAAGCACTGTAAGATTATACTCATTTTGTCTTTATTTCAGTATATTGCTATTACTGATAACAGCCATTCCAGGACAGCTTTCTGTCTTACATGTGACTTCTGTCACATATATTTTGGGGGTATCTGCAATTTGTTGCGATTTGATCAGTGGTGACTATCATTAAGAGGAGAAATAATAGGAGTTCTCTGGGATAATACCCTAGCATGGCTAGGAAATTACTGCTGTAGAAGCTTTCTTAGAATGTGGGTCAACACTGTAATAGTCTGTTTTAAGGGGGAGGGGGCAGAATGAAAAGGAGAATGAGTCTATTTTATTCTGACTGCAAATCTCTTTGACTTTGTTCAGGTTACTTCTTCATCCATTAAGTCTGCTGGCCTACTTCCTCTTCCCACAAACAGAACAGCTGCGGCTGCTGAGATCAGCTGTGGAAAACCCTTGTACCTTCTTCTGTAGCTTGGGGCACGTAGTTCTCTTCCTAGCATACATCAATCAGTTGTTTCTCTGCTCTCACAGTGGCAGCTTCTTGGCAGTGCTCTTGTCTCCCTTGTTTTTTTTACCTGTGGCTTCTTGCAGGTGTAGTTGGTTTTGTGCTTTGTAGTTGTGTATGAGGGTTTGAAGTGGGCAGTTTTTAGAAACCTTTGAATGAATGGGACACCAACTTTGTGGTCTGTGAAGCCATTTCTGTTCCTAATTAAGTACTAATTCCCTACTTTGGGGTGCTTTCTCGAAGTCACCAGCACCAATTATAGCCGAGACCTTGGAGAAGTGAATCTGGGCCTTCTTATCCCCTTCCCTGTAAGACTCGGATGAACCTCGCCAAGACTCTGAGACCAGTGGCTTCCCATCTTTGTGTTCAAATGCAGGGAGCAGTAGCATGGGGAGCTAGTATCCCTAGCTGCTTTCAAAAGGGGGTTCTGGAAATGTCAGTAGTCCATCCCCTAAGGGCACATGTGTACGTCCTCACTCCCCAGACTGTTCCTGCTGTCATCATTATACATGCAATAGCAGGAGGAACCTGTACTAGTATCCTTGACTCCCCGAAACAGGAACAGCTCTAAAACTACTCAGCTCTTGATTGTTTTTCTCTTTCACTTACTCTGAACAATTGGCAGTTGTTCCCCATGTAACCCATCTGTCTCCTCCCACTGTAGTCCCTCAGCTAGAAAACTCTTTCCTCACCTGTTATGTTTCTCACTGTCATACCAAACCTGCTTCATTCCCTTTCTTCTCCATTCTGTATTCATACTTCAAGTTTCTTCTGGACTTTAACTTGCTGGCCCCTTCCTCCATTTCAAACTCTCCATGGGTTTTGCCTGCTTCCCTAGGACAGCTTCAAGGGCAAATTTGTGGCACTGGAACATTCCTGCAGGCTTGAGTAGTGGAACATGCACTGGCCACCAGGTGCTGTGACCCATCTCTGCCTATACTGTCTCACCATTAACATTAAAATCAAACCAATAAATATAACTAGATAGGCAGACCTGTGAATATATAGGCATACTTATGAGTATGACAGCGCACCAAACAATTATTTACTTAAGTGTCTACATTGTGATAGTTATTTTGCTTTTCTTCTGTGCTTTGGTCTCAGTCTTTTTAGATTCTAATCTCCTAATGGGTAGAAATTCTGTGTCCTCTATCTTTGTAATGGGACCCTGAGTGGTACTTTTGTATGGCAGTAATTTTTTATGTCCTTTATAAAATACATATTTGGAATGAACAAAGTCTTGGATGTTAAATGATCAAGATGACAAGAAACTTGGGGTTTTCTAGGTAAAAAAAAATGTTTCTGTCTCTTGCTTTACTGCTGCTGCAAAATAGAGACTCCAGGTGAATTTTTACTTTGGATGAAACCTGTGTTTGGCTGACTGAACTACAACGTGAAGCTCTTATGGAGTAGAAATTGGCTATGGTGAAACGGTCTGATAAGCAGAAATGAATTTTGGCCTGGTATATAGGCCATTAAAGTTAGTGGAGAGGCTCCCATTGAAGGCTAAGTCATCCCATATGCTTCTTTCATCATTCTTCAGTTTGGTTCAGGGCTGATTCAATAGAGAAGATCAAATTCATGGGGGTTTTTTATCATCATCATAACCAAGTGATGGCATCAAATTCTGTACAAATGGCCCCCTATTGTAATACAGCAACTTCTCACTTAATTCCATCCAAAGTAATAATATTATTCTAAGTGTGCATACATCAGTGCTTTATCCTGGAAGATGTTGAGTTCCTTTGAAAATGGCCCAGCTCTTCTACTGCAGTGAACTTTAGAAGGAGATTACAAATTATTCTATCCCAGGAGGTAGTCAGCATGTTGTAAGATGAGGCCATTAACCAAGACCACTACTTCCTGCTATGGCCCCAGTTTCACACTGTGCTCCCAAGTGCTAAAATATTTGGATGCCCTACCTCTTTATTAGGGACTAATTCTGTATCCACTGAGACAAATGGAAATACAGCTCTCCCTCGATTTTTATGCAGGTTCTTTATATGCGAATTTGCTGCTATACAATTAGCATATTTAGACCCATAATTTGTTATATGCAAGGTAAATTTGCTCTTCTGTGATCAGCATTGATCCTCCCCACCCCCCGGCCCAAGCAAGTAAGTCTGTGTGGGGAGGGGAAAGGGCTTTGGCCCCACTCACCCCAGCTGCCTGCAGACTCTGGGCTGCACTGGGCTCCACCTGTTCCCCTGTGCCTGGGCTCACCCCAGTTCCTGGGCTGTGCCATGCCATGGTGTTGGGCAGCTGGTGTCAGCTGCTCCCAGGACCACTCCAGCATGGGCTGGGGTGAGTGTGGACAAGCGGAGAAGGGCACAGCACTCACCCCAGCCCCAGCTGCAGTGGTCCCAGGAGCAGCCAACACCAGATGCCTCCACCAGGGCACAGGGCAGCCCAGGAGCAGAAGTGAGTGGGGACAGGTGGAGCACGGTGCAGCCCAGTGGCTGCAGGCAGCTGGCATCGGCTGCTCCCAGCGCTGCTGCAGCCAGGGCTGGGGTGAGTGCTACTCTGTTCCCTCTGCTTTGTTGCCTTGTGCATCCCCAGGAGCGCACCCTTCCCCCTGCCCCTTCCCTAGTCCCAGCCTCACTCCCTCACCACCATGGGAATCTATCCCTACTTGTTACATTGTAAAGTGAGTTCGCTTTATGCGCTGCTCTCCGGGAACACATGCACAGCATAAATCGAGGGAAACCTGTACCTCCATTGACTTCAATGAGCTTTATATCAAATTGTGTCATCGTGACCATTGCTTTTATATGACAACTTTTTTTTCATAAAACAAAACCCACTTTTACTAGTTATTTGTTAAGATATGGAAAAGGGGAACAAGTGGTCGATCTTTCATTTCTTATTTTGCCTACTTGTAAAATAAATCACAAAAAAAGGTTCTTTTAAAATCTGGTTTTGTCTATTAATTGTGAATATTTTCTCTGTTATGAATTTAAAGGTTTTTATGACATCCTCCTCCTGTGTTGAAGAAAAAAAGCCTCAATTTTCAAGAGGTACTTTGGGATTTAATAAATAACCTCATACATCAAACAGCTAAATACAGATGGTAGTTCATTTACTTCACTTTTATTCCATATCAATCAAACCCACCAAAGCAGCTTGGGAACTAGGAACACAACATATTCAACTGTAAAAACATATTTGCAATTACAACATGGCCATTGATCAAAACTCAGCAATCTGTATCTCAGAAGATATTAAAGGTTCTGTCTAAAGATGAATCAATTTTCTTAATCTTAATTGTTCAGTGTAACAGAATGCTTCACTTTGTAAGAAACTCCCAGTGTGTCATGCAAAACACTGACGTAATTACTGCTACCTTGTTCCAGTTTAAAAACAATTAGTTTTCAAGACAAAGCTAGAATTTTCAAAAGCATCTAAGTGACATGGGGATGACAAGTGACTTAGGTACTTGCTGTCTGGCTGGGCACCAGAGCTCTTGGCACAATATGGCCTGCCTCCTAAACTAAAAACAGTGTATCTGTCCTTGTGGCTACAGGGAAAGCCAACTAGTTTGTGTTAATTGGCACTGTCATTCAGCAGCTCTAGCAGCTACAGTGCTCATGTATCTCTGGTATAATGTAAATTGGATGAATGTAGCCTGTTGTTACAGTCCCCAACAGTACTATTTTATGGTGGCAAAAATTAGTTTGCCAAGGTCTACAAGTGTTAGATGTGTAGACTGTGATGATTTACATTGCAGCAAATTAGTCTACTGCTCAGTAAAGCACACGTGTAGATGCACCCTGTGTTGCACATACTACTTAGGCACATGTTGCTAGTCATACAGAGAAAAAGACAAACCTTTGCCAGTCAGGGCCTACATACAAAAGACCAAAGTGCAGGAGAAGAAAAGTATCATCCAAAAGATCCCTCCAAATGTCAAAGACTTGGCGTCAGCAAGGGAAGTCTAGTGTTTTGCAGAGAAAATGGGGCTATACCATTTGTTTGGTGTCATCCCTAAAGAAGCAACTGAGGTTTACAACCTCTGTGAGCATCTTGAGAAAAAATTCTAATGAGCTGCGACTTCTTAATGTTGCTATAGTAACTGAGCAGAAGTTAGCAAGGTTTTTGCTATATATTTCAACACATTCAGGAAAGCTAACAAACCAGTTAAATTACTTTTAATAAACATCTTACACAACGTACCCCTCAATGAAAGGCAGATTTTTCAAAACCAAGTCGGGTAAGCTCACTGCTATTAGCACTGTCGCTACAGAAGGCTTAGAACAAACGGCTGAGCAGGCCCTTGAAGTAGTGTCTTTCTTGTTCTACCGATGGATGCATTTATTTGATGAACTGCAGTAATGCATTTATCACTGGCATTTTGGCAAGGAGTGTCTATTTCTGAAGAAGCACAGGCATTTGCAAAAAGCAAATGTAGTTCCAGAGATGCATTGGAGTGGATCATATAAGACTCATGCTTTATATCAGTATTTTTAGCTTAAGCTCTGTGAGTTACTGCCTAATGCCTGACTGAACTTGAATTACAAAAATGGCACTTTTGTTTTATCCACAAAGCATCTACAAAGGCACTTTAATCATTGCCTCCTGTTTGGATTTTGCTTCAAAGGGCACTACATACTCAGAGATTTCTGTTTTCTGGGAAGGAGGAGGGGTTTGTGGTGCCACTCAGCACATTTCTTTGGTAAAGCACACTCACTCCTGCTTAATACACTTCCCTAAATACTGCAATTCAGATTGAATAATGTCTGTATTCTTAATAAGGAGAAACATGATAGATAATTCAGTGGAATTGCAGGTAGGCTTTGTTGGTCCCTCTGCCAGGTCTTGAGGCGAATCCCATTGTTGGCCTACCCACCTGTCTAGGCCAGTCCACCCACCTGACTCTTTTGCCATGCCTTTGTTGTAATTGAATAGTGGTTCCGAGGTGGGAGACTGCCCATTTAATGCCCTGACGCCAAGGCTGTAATGTCATGGCTCCGACATCCCCTTTACCATGTCCCATGTCTTGCAGGTAGCATCCAAAAATCACTTCCACTATTACTCCCCTGGCCCATTAGCTGGGTCACACTATTGTATCCATTTTTAATAAGGGTAGAAGGGAGGAGCCGGGTAACTTTAGACCAGTCAGTCTTACCTCTATCCCTGGGAAAATACTATGAGGAGAGATTAAGCGATCTGGATCTCTTTAGCCTATACAAAAGATGGCTGGGGGTGACCTTGTATCCACCTATAAATTTATCAGGGGAGGACATCAGGGAATTGGGGATGTGCTGTTTACCAGAGTACCTAACTCAGCCTATGGACCACTCAGGTCTCAAGTTGTTACTTAAAATTGCCAATAACTCAAATTAAGAGCGAGACCTTGAAGGCGGGATAAGGCAAAATGCCGTATTTATTGGTTACATGAAGCAGATACATAAGCTTGTACACACCAGTCATACAAACAGACATATACAGACCAGATCACTCCAGTAAGAAGTTAGTTACCAGCAGATGTTACCCAATATTAGTACTGGATGGCCAGGTCCAGGCTTATTGAGGGTGATAGGAGTGAAGGTATACAGGCATGCATGCCTGTGCTCCATGAGGTTGCAGAGAATGGATTCCCCACCTTGGCTTGTCTGCATCTCACGTTTATAGGGATTTCAAGTCTTTGTTCAGCATTGGGGTTTTTCCATGCTCAGTCTTTAACTAGAGGTTGTTTCTTCCGGTTATCTTGATTTGAGGTCATTCCAGTAAAGCTAGTATCTCTGTTGGCATCTTAATCTTGATCTTTGCCTTGAAACATTGTGTTCAAGTAAAGTGTAGTTCAAGTGGCAGGATACGCAAAATTCCTCCTTCTTTACACCTGATCACAGACGAGTTCTTCAGCCATCCATTAATTAGTTTACTGTCTGGTAACTTATACTTTCGTGCTTTGTTGCTTACACAATCAATTAAGTCTTCTTCTGTTTTCATGCAAATAGTTACCATTCTTTCACCATTCACCCTCTCAGACAGATACTCATGTACACAAGGCATACAAAGTTTATCTACTTGTGTCAAGCAGGGAAACAAGCACAAAATGGAGTTTTAGTTGTTCATACAATCATAAAGTTTGATCAATTCAATACTATTATCATTTAAGCATAATAAATAATATGCAAAAATTCATACTACAGCGTGTCTGTGAATGTGCCTGAACCCTACCTCAGGCCCATTGGGCCCTGTGCTTTTCTGTCTGGCATTCTCCCCTAGCCTTTCCCCTCCATGGGGTAGGGGCTGAGTCTTTCCGGCACCCCATTCTCACCTTTCACTGGGGAGGCACATTTCCTAGAGACTACCCCCCGCCCCCGCCCCCAGAAGGAGTCCTGCCTCACCATCCAACCCTAGCAGGGTGTAGTTTCAGATCATTTCCCAGGACCAGGAACCTCCTCCATCCCCATAGTTCCTACCCTGGCCACTAGGTGTTCCTGGAGTAGGAGTTCTCCAGCTGCGTGATGCTACTTCAGCAACTTTCAGCTCTGCTCACAGGGCCTGGTCTTATCCTGAGACTGCCCAGCCCTCCTTCAATCCAGTGGCCCCCTTGCAGTCATGTGACTGCCTAATTGGGCCTAACCACACCTGCTGGCTGCTCCACAACCTGCTCAAGCCCCTTAAAGTGGTGGGCACCACAGATGCTCCGCCACAGTCCTATTAGGAACATTAGGGCAAAGGAGGGGCCATCACCAGGGAGGACTATACTGCGGTTGCTCAGGAGCTGCAGGGCAGTGGTCAGGAAGGCCAAAGCAGAGATGGAACTGGACTAACTACCCGGATCAAGGACAACAAGAAGTCCTTTTTTAAATACACGGGGCAAAAAGAAGGTACTGGGTAACGTGGGGCCCCTGCAAGACACACTAGGAAATCTGGTTGTCACACCAGACAACAAAGCTAACCTTTTTAACACCTTCTTTGCCTCCATTTCCTAAGCAGAGATTGGTTCATCCCCCCCATACACACACACACAGGGACCCCCTCAGGCCCCAGGGGAGGCACACCTAGACCAAGGGTCAGTGAGGATCTAGTCACAGAACTTCTGGAGGGACTGGATGTATTTAAATCAGCTGGTCCGGACAATCTCCACCCCAGAGTGCTGAGGGAATTGGCTGAGGGCATTGTGGGACCCCTGGTACAGCTTTATGAGCACTCATGGTGCTCTGGTTGGTGACAGGACTGGAAGAGGGCCAACGTGGTTCCCGTCTTCAAAAAAGGGAGGAAGGAGGACACAGG